>NC_060168.1:31890738-31977064 GCF_021292245.1 Micropterus dolomieu | reverse complement strand
GGGGTACAAGGCGTAATCCCGCCACAACAATACGGCTCACACAATTAAAACTGCAACAACGTCTGTCAATATTAGTATGAAGACAGATAGCAGCCGTCATGTCACTTTAATCCCTGATAAACCTGCCGGTGTTAATCCTTCATTTACTGCCGTCACTCCCAACACACAACACTGCAGTCCACGTATGAGTTTATTTATTTTCCTTATTAACTCCAGAAAGTTTTAAATTTAAATGTTGCTTCTGTTTTTCTTTACTGAAGTGCTTTATTTTTTGTTGACCTTATTTATGCAGAGTTGTTTGTTGAGTTTTAAAGCTTTACAGAGTGATTTCGCTTCACTTTTTACTTTTCTTATTCAGCGGTGGACAGTAACTAAGCACATTTACTCACGTACTGTACTTAAGTACAAATTTGAGGTACCTACCTATACTCCCAAACATCTGAGGGAAATATTGTACTTTTTACTTCACTACTTTTATCTACCTGCTTTAGTAGTTACTTTTAATAATAACTTAATAATTTTTAAAGCACCTTTCACGGGACCCTAGGATGTTTTTCAAACACAAAACATGAAGTTCACAACATATGACGTTCTGTTATAAATTAAACATCCCATCAGTTCATACAGGTACAGCTGAAACGATTAGTCGGTTTGACAGAGAATTAATTGATAACTATTTGGATTATTTAACATTTCATGGTTCCAGCTTCACAAATGAGAAAATTTGCTGCTTTTCCTTTTTGATATATTTTTTAAATTTAAATCATTTGATGGATTGTTAATAATGTTGAGGTTTGTACTCTTGGTTGAACAAAACAAGCATTATAAAAAGGTGTCACTTTGGGCTCTGGGTAACTGTGATGGCATTTCTCAGTATTTTTACAATTTTACAAACGATTGATCGATTAATTGATGGAAAAAATAATTAAACAGATGAATTCATGATGAAAATAATCATTAGTTGCAGTCTGATACAGAGTAGTTCAAAATGAGCTCTACCTTAACAACTACAACAGTAAAGACCTGCTTTTACAAGACTGCATGAGTTATAAATAACCTCATGATATAATACTAATATAACAGCCACAGGAGTACTTTTACTTTTAATACTTTTCCTGAACATACTTTAACTTCAGTAACATTTTCAATGCAGTAATCTTTTATTATTTATTTATTTTTACAGTGTGTATTAGTACTTTTATGTAAACTAAGTAAAGGATGCGAATACTTTGTCCAGCATGTTCTCACTTATTTATTATTTGCAAATGATCATTTGTAACAGCCTTCAAAAACTTTGTTAACGAACTAAACTTTAAACTGTTGAATTCAGGTGGTAATGAATTAAATCAATTTTACCTATATAGCTGAATATCACAAATTTGCCTGAGGGGGCTTTAAAATCTCTACAGCATATGACAACTCTATCATTATACCCTTGACGTGTTTAGTTATTAGTTATATTACGAAGGCTGGTGCTTTTATTTTGAAGGCGTAAAAGTATTAAGGAAATTGTCCTGTTTTTTCTTTGTTGTGCACCAGGCTGAGGGCCTGGTGTTTCTGACTGAAATTTGAGTTTTACTGCTATTAATTTTGTTGTGTTTAACGAGCGGTTAAAATTACTCTGTTAAATTTAGCACGCTAGTCTGAAGAAATGCAGCATTATTTAAGCGTGTTTGCGGTAGGCATCGTATATAAAGGTGAATCATTCTTGAATAAAGTAGATTAAAGCTTCAATGCATGTGTGATTGTGCTATTTTCATATGAAACCTTTTCTTAACTTGATTTACCATTGATTTTGAATTTCTACTACTATTATATATTGTGTGTAGTATAATAGATGTTGTTTTTGTGTCACTGTTTGTTGTATTGTTCAGTCTTGTGGCTAATGACGATTTATATAAACAACACAACACTGCTATGGAGGACAGTCAGATGGCTTCTTTCAGTGCGCATGGGGTGTTTAGCAACTCTGTTGGAAGACAATACTACCAGCCATGTCTTCCTTCTTTTCATGTGGACGCTCTGACCTACAGAGTTTTCATTTAGCGACTTATACGGACACAGAACTGCAGGAAAGTGAGCTGTTGTTTCTGAGAATTACATCAGTTAGACGCAGCTAAATCTGGAGTGCACTCCTATTAGAGTATTTACGGTAAATGCTCCCACACGGAGCAGCTCGTTGCTACGCTTTTTCAACAAAAACGCCATTCAGGGTGAAAATTCTACCGTGGTGTTGTGTCAGGAGATGCAGTGACATAACCAGCCCCTCCTCATTTGCATAATGAGGCAGAAATGCATAGAGAAATGTAAAAAGGACAGGCAGAAATAAATACGGGTGAAAAGTAAATAGGGTAGAAAATGCAACAGAAGAATAAAACAGACAAAAATATTAAAACACAGGTCGCCAGTCCATCGCAGGGCCACACACAGACACACAACCACAATTTTGGAGACACCAATTTTTTTATTTATTTATATACTTATTTTTTTGTGCGTTTAATCAGATGCTTATTTATTTATTGAGCATTTATTTATTTCTGTATTTATTTCTAAATTTGTCAGGATCAGTCCTCCATAAACTGCTACCCTAGCAAGTGTAAAAAAATACACCTTTCACCTCTAAAGTTGTGTGATTTGAGGTGTTTCCCGGGTGATCTCTTCACACTGTGTGGTTGTTCATCATATCTTGTTTTTACTGCTAGCTTCTTGCCATCAAATAAATACAAATGTTTCGATGCAGGACTCGTAATGAGTGTTTTTCCACAGTTTTATTGCTTAGCTTGGGTTCTCTTTCCAGATATTTAAAAAGTGTTCTAATTGTTGCAATACTTGTGGCTTCCATTGAGTGAATAACCTTAACTTTTAAGCCTCATCACAAAATATCTAACGTCACATAGACTGACCTGATTGGGATCATCCCTATATATTCCCAGGGTCCTTTGAGCATGCGTGTTTTGATATAAATTAACATAAGAAATTAGCATGGGATAATTTTGCATTTTAAGTAGAATATCAGGGAGATGGGTGAATGGTAAAAATCTGTTCAGTCACTGTGCATCAGTATCTAACGTCAAGAAAACATTCCTGCCTGCAAACTAGCTGTAGGTGGGTGCTGAGAATATAAAAGCCTTTGAACGGTCTCCTCGTTGTGTCACATGAAGAGGATATAGGGCTGGGGAGCTCTGGGAGAATAGAACCCTGGGAGCATCGTGAAGATATGCTCCCACCTGATCCTGCAGGTACTGGGGTCTAACATAAAATAAAAGCTGTTCTCCTCCATCAGAGGCTGTTGAACAGGTAAATCCTCAAATTCAGAAACTGGCATCCCAGTTGTTCGATTCCCAGTCTCCTCTGCTGCTCTCAGTGAGCGTTAATGTGACAGCCACTTTGAAATTAGGCAGCGGATTAAATTAGGGCTTTAAAATCCTTTTTGGAGTCGCTCATTCAGTCGTGGAAAGATTAAGGGGCGACGATGAAAAGGGATTCTAGTTAAGACCTACATTATCGCAGACCTCAGCGCCCAGACAAAAAAAAAGTGTGCAGCGCATTTGGAGCCATTTGAGGATCAGTGTAAATGATTTCTTTGTGGACGAGTGAATGAAATTATAAAGCAGGGACGAATGCCTCTCTCTCTCTCTCTCTCTTATCAACCTTGCAAATGGACAAGTCCTGTGAATGAGACACACTTTCATTTCTGACAAAAAGGCTCAGGGGCAGAGGAGCCGAACACCAGGTGAAGTTATTCATCTCAACGTAATATTTACCGAGACGGGAGAGAGATGGGGAGAAAGGAGAGGAATTCAACCTTACCAGGAGCAGAGGATGGAGGGTGGATGATGGATGGAACACAAACGGAGACTTCAATTAAAAATAAATGGAAATATCTCATTTCCCCTTTTCACAGATTGGATTTATATTGCCGGAGTTTGTTGCCTGGTTACCTTTCATTGCCCCGCTCATTTCCAAATGTTGATTAGGTCGGAGACAATAAATAAATCGATGGCTGTGGGTTGCCAGACCTGATTGTTTCCGGGGGAAAATGGGGAGCGTGGTCCTCCTTAGTAGGAACGTTAGTCAGCTCGGAGGAAGTGGACCTGAACCGCGACGTGACCGCCAACTTAAACACTTCAGCACGGTTGTTCAAGGGCGTTGGGTTGGTTTCGCGACAGTGAGGGGATTAACAATTTAGTTAGAGTCAAAGGGCCGTCCGACAACCAAAAACATTTTACAAAAGTAGTAAAGTGCTTCCACCAAGGCGGCACAATACTCTGAATTGTTATTTTAAACTGTTAATGTGGTAATACTGCAAATTCTTCTTGTCAGCAAATCCCATAAGACCAAAACCAATCGAACTAACAAAGTAGTGTCTGATATGTCATCTTCCTCCGAGCCACAGAGCTTCACTGTTTTCCAAAAACGATTAAAAACACATCAGTGAGCCTCACTGCTGCACTGGGTGACGTGACTATTTATTATGTCAAGACATTTTAGAAATGTCCCACTGCTGGAAGACAAAACACAGCCTTATACGCAGTAACTTTTGAACTTTACGGATCCTTAAAATATTTTTCAATAGCTCTCGTTTGAACAGTACTTTGATTTAAATTTTGAATAAAAAGTGACACATCTAGTAGTTTATTTTGAGTCAGTCCCACAGCCATTCTTTGCCGTGTTTTTATGGGATCTATTGACAAAAAGAAAATCGTCCTTTTAAGTAATGAATGAATGAAGATAATAAATGCTGTCCAGAAATATCAGGGTACCATTTGAATGTATCGTACTGCTGTAGTGATCAGTTTATATGTCCCGGTACAGATAATTAAGGCATTCGTTATCTGACTATCCATTAAGTGTTAACTAGCCACATGACTGAAAACTGATGTGACTTGATCATTTTTGGATGGTGAGCAACAGGAATCCATGGTACATTTTGCATAAGTTACTCTTAGTTTTGTTTCAGTTAGAAGTGTGTGTTTTTTGGAATCAATTTTGGAATTACTGTATGGCGAGTCACAGCCCTGGAAAACATACTGTTAGATGTTGATCTATAAATGAAGCCAAGTGGCCTCCGAGAAACATTTTATAGGCTAAAAAATTAAGAATTTACAGATCAAAATAAATGATTATCATCCACGGTACTACAGACAAAAACACTTGGCATGGATGGATAGATGGGTACTAAATCTGTACTCGAGGCTAAATGCACTCTGCCGGCTGAACTGCACAAAGAAACGCATTTAAACTTCACATTTCCATTTCCATTAGCTGACACTCTCATCCAGAGAGAGAGAGAGAGAGAGTGCAGTAAATTCCCTCTTCACTTTTTACATTTGATGGAGGAAAATGTCATCACATTGAGGTGGGGGGGAAGACAACTTTTCTCATCCAAACATTTTCCGCTTTGTTGCGTTCAGCAGAGTATCAGAGAGCTGTTAACATGTTAATATCTGATCAGTGGCAGCTCTCCTGCCCTAATCTCACTGTGACATACAGTAGGTCTTTAAATAAAAGAAGGATGGATGCACAATACAAAGCAGCTGTCACATACTGAACGAGTTTGGGGTGCTTGTAAGGGGACATTTTTTCTGTTAAAGTATAATTTATAAGCTTAAGAGGAAGGAGACGAAGGAAACATCCTGGAAAGGATTATATGACTTCTTCATTAAAGAAGAGTTTTACTAAATTCAGTTTTCACAAAACAAAAACAATTCACACTCTCAACTGGCTTAGTGTCAATAGTTTTCACTTTGTTAAAACTATTGACACAAAATGGCACAGCAAAGAAGTTGCTATGTTGGACCTCGCCGCCATGCCGGCATCATTTTGTCGGCGCAGTTTAACACAATTCAGTTCAACGTTTTGAGCAATACACTTTAATTCCTGTACTAACTAAAGAGCTAGAGCCGGGTGGAGCAAATCTATATTCCAAAGTTCCTGCGTTCCCAGGGTCTGCATGTTCTCCAGCTCAATATCACTTACTTACCCTCCACCTGTGCTGCATGCATAAAAAAACAAAACATTCCACATACATAAAAGACAAAATTACAAGGATAAGACAGCTACAGGCAAGAAGAAACATTAATAAAACATACAGTAAGAATAAAAACATGCACTGATGTTAAATGGGTAAAACCTACGGTACGAATATCAATATCTAAGTCAAGTAAAGCTCTGCTGGTTCCCATATCGATTTAATCTTTATTTCATCTGCCGCCATTTAAATTTTGATTTGAAGTAGGGATAAAAGAGTTTTTAAATCTATTCAATCGACAACGTGGTACTCTAAACCTCCTACCTGCTGGCAGTAGCTGGTACTCTGTGTGTAGCGCATGGGATGGATCGGTTATTATCTTGTTGGCTTGCCTTCGAACAGCTTGTTCGTAGGTAGACTGCAGGGATGGATGCTGTCTTACACCTATTATCTTCCATGCAGTCTGCATGAGTCAGACTAGTTTGGACTTCAATTGCACAGAGAGGTTACCAAACCAAGCTGTGATGCCGTATCTCATTAGACTCTCAAAGACCGCCTGATAAAAGACTACCAAAATCTTTTGATCAACACATTGGACTCCGGGTTGTTGCAAGACCTTTCAAAGGGTTTTATGTTCTCTGCAGTGGTTTATCTCTAGGTCAAACGTTCAATGTATCTGGGTTGACATTTTGAAATCACACACCTACAACTGATGTTATACTTCTTGAAACCTACATTCTCAAAGACAGTTTTCTTGACTTGACATTGATATCCTCACAGTGGCTGAATGGAATTTTTTTTACCATATATCATATTTCCATCTCCCTTTCTTCTTTTGCAATTTGAAAGATGGCCCCTGACCAATCTCTTACAATGTTTAAATCAAGATCAGTATTGGGCAGAAACATGTTACTGTAATATTATTACTTTTCCAAAACAGTAATATTATTACAGTTACTTAATCCAAGTAACTCTGCGTTACTGAACGCACCAACTGAATGTGCAACTGCACGTCAGCTCAGCGGCACCGGACCTTATGTTATTCAAGTCCGCCGTCAGGCAAAAAGCTAAAGGAAGAATAGAGAACAAGCGGCATTTTTCGACAGCTGTAAGTAACGTTAGTGCCATTATTGTGTCAGTCTTAGATGCAAAGAACATTGTTATCCGTTGTAAAGTGTGTAAATTCTGCGTTTAATGCATTGAAGCAACAGCACAGCAATGCAAAACTTATTGAAAGAAACTCCGGCAGCTCCTGCCAGTGATGGTTGAACTCGTCATTTTGTAAAAATACTGAATATTGCTCTTATAAACGCATGAAGAAAAACAGTAGTTCTAGTCAAGATTTACTTGCTTTATTTTATTTCAGCCGGTGGCGTTAAGAAATGTTACATGTTTTGTAAAAACCATTCTCCTTCCTGCTGCTATGAATATGATATTAGTTAAAAAGTCGGGAGAGACTGCTTTGTTTGGGTGGGGTGGGGGGGTGGAAGTAACGTAACTAATTACTGTTATCACCCTGTAATAAGTAAAGTAATATTACTTTTTAGTAATAAGTAACTAGTAACTTATTACAATTTCTCAGTAACTGGCACAACGCTGATCGATAAGACACACGATAACTGCTGAGCTTAAGAGGTGCTGGTAGGTGTATTTCTTAAACTTGCAACCTCCGCAACTACTGTAGAGACATAAAAGTGATATTCATTTTATCGTCTTTCAAGGTTTCACGTTAACAGCTGCTTGCTTAAAGTGACGTGTCTGCACGGGAGGCATTTCAGACACGTTTTTCAGACACACTTCTATTTCAATCAGTACGGCGGTTTACACTGGTACAAATCCATTTCCTTCAATTTACTACAGTCATTGTGTGTTGGGTGACCTTCACTCATTACTGTGCCTGAACGCCTCCTCTGTAGACACAGTGTCAAACTCTTATTTCCTTGAAGTGGACTTACAACAGCCTGTACAGCTGTGGTGATCTCACACATGATGCTGCCATTTCATCACCGCTTCTCTGGATCTGGCACAGCAAGATGACGTTTTTAATCCTGCCTTCAAAGCTCTGATTGGCTTTGGGTGTTAGCTAAACTCGGTGACGCAACAGGCATGCCATGAATGAACAGAGCGATATCTATTCACCAAGAGTGGTTGCGTACTTGCTTTGACTGAAACTTTCCTCAATTAATTTTAAGTCATTAACCTGAAAGTTTGCACCTTTTTAAAGTTTCTTTCAAACTGATAAATCCCGTCAGGGTTTCTCTTCTGTTCATTTTGTGTTTTTCTTCTATTAAAACCTTCCAGCCCGACTGTCTGTGGTTAACGAGCTGTTTTTCCTGTTGATAGAAGACGAGCTAATTAAAACACAGGTGTGACAGCAGACTCAGGTGCTCTCCTCAACATGACAACAGCGTCGCCCCTGATCCGTGAATCTCTGGATTGTATTTTAAATTTAACACCTTTCTTTTATATCTGACATTTAAAGTATGACTTTTTATGCCATGTTTGTGTCTCTCATATTTCATTACTTTATTTTTACTTTTTACTGTGACTCGGAATGTCTTTACAAAACATTTAATTTTCTTTCTCTCAAAGATTAATCTGAAACTAAGGATAACTATTAGTTTGTCTGTCACATAATTACATGACATTCAAACATTAGTTGTCAGATAATTGATTTACTGATTGCTTTGGTGACCTTCTAGCTTCTAGCTCAGTTCGCCTGAAGTTGATAAGCAAGCTTACCCATCAGCTTTTGGCCTTATTGGAACAGCAAAACCGAACAATGGAGCAAACAAAAGGAGTTTACATGTAGGCCTATCTGTAAGTAGTGTTGTTGTATCTAACATTATTACTAATATGACTAATGCTGCGTTCCAGACAACTCGGAACTGGGAAATTTCCAACCTCCAACTAGAAGTAATATGAACTCGGAGAAAAAAATATGTACCCCGACTTCAGGAGTAGCAGACAAATGACGTCACAATAATGGCAGCTCCCATGGAAGCACACATTCTGAATGGTAAACCCTAAACTAAAAGGCAAAGTAAAGTATTAAATTAAAATAATACATACTAGTAACAAATAGTAAAACTTGAAAATTGATGTAGAAATGTTTTTTCTGTGTAGCTGGTTAAGTAAACAATCTCTGAAAGTCATCTTCTCTGCCCAAAAATGATTCAGGAAAATGTTAAAAATGCCCAGAAATGTGAAATTATTTGGAAATATAGCCTACAACTTTCGCTGATGTAGCTAGAAGGATACACAGTTAACAAGCAAAGTATATTTATCACTTGTTTTTAATAAAATGGTAATCTTTTTAATTAACACCAAGTGCACTGCTGAGGGTTTAACTGTGCAGAAACTTGCCAAAGAAACATAACTTTGTCACGGTCAGCCATGTTTATTGTTTACATTTAGCGTCACGCACCACCATGCACCTGAAACGCTTCGAGGTCAGAATTTGGATATTTCCGACCGGCATAAGTGGTGGAATGATGCCGCACATCTTGTAAATGAAATCACATTTATTCACAAGTTACATAATTTCAATAGAATAGAAAGAGAATTTATAGAAATATAAGGTGTCAGTTTTTGTCTCTCTCTCTCTCTCTCTCTCATATATATATATATATATATATATATATATATATATGTCCACTGTAGCAGCGGGTATCCGAGGTGTTTGTTACCAGGGTAATGCACGGAGAAAGTGACGTCTGCACTGGTGATGTTACCGGGGTATAACCAGCGTTCAGTGAGCAGGAAACAGGGAGTTGGAAATAGTGTTTATATCAGCTGTGGATCGGAACACAGCCAAATTCTTTAGGCAATATTTAAAGCTGATTGGGTGACACCATAATCTGCAGTGGACACGTTTTATGTCTGGTTCAACTGGCACAGTGAAATTCCTCCCTGTGTCTTCATGAAAAACTTGGTTGCAGGAGGTTAATGACAAAGTGACTGACCAATAATAAGGACAAATCGTGTTGCAAAGTGGGAGAGTCTATTTTGGACGCCCTGGTTCCAGTCCCATTTTTCCTGTTAGGTGAGTTAAAGTTGGAGCACGTCTTGCTGCTTGGATCAGCGTGAAACTCTTCTGGTTAAAAACATTGATCACTTCACTTTCAAATTCTGGATCAATTGTGGCAATTGTGTTTTGCTCTCAACTGTAATAGCAAAGCGTTTTGAATTCGCTACCGCTCTGATTTGCATCTTCCTTTGCATTTTCTACCCTATTTCTTTCCCCAATGGTATTTATTGTATGTCCTTTTTACATTTCTGCCTTATGATGCAAATGAGGAGGGGCTGTCTCTCAAGGGGTAAACTTCTCCCCTAATGGTGGACCAGTCAAATGGCAGAGGACTCTACGTGCATACATCAACAAGCCTTGCTCCTCACACAGTCAGATGGCTTCCTTCATTGAACTGAGGTGTTTAGCAACTCTATTTGAAGGGTAAAAAATGTTTAATGTTTCAAATCTTTATGTAGTAAGAGGTACCCTGAACTCCAAATGTGATAGACTAGTCATCATTTTGGAGTGGCCTTTTATTGTGGCCAGCCTAAGGCCTTTTATTGTGGCCAGTCTAAGGCACATCTGTGCAATACCAATGCTGTCTGATCAGCATCTTGATATGCCACACCTGTGAGGTGGATGGATTATCTTGGCAAAGGAGAAGCGCTCACTAACACAGATTTTGACAGATTTGTGAACAATATTTGAGAGAAATAGGCCTTTTGTGTACATAGAGAAAGTCTTAGATCTTTGAGGTCATCTCATGATGAATGGGGGCAAAAACAAGTGTTGCGTTTATAATTTTGTTCAGCGTAATTACAAAGACCACAAACCCAAATATGACATAACTTTTTCTCTCAATGATTGAAGCTAACGTGTGTGTCAAAGTGTGTAGATGTTGTGATGAAAGTACTGAGAGTCGTTGGATTAAACACAGCAGGTGAGATTTATTTCTGCGTGGAACATAGCTAATTTATATAGCTAGCAAAAACCAAGCAATTTAGCAAGTTAGCTAGCATTACCGCATTAACTTGTTGGTGACGTATATTGCGCCAGACGAGAGATGTAGTTCATTGAATGGTTTTCACACAAAACGACATGCAACTTTACTGATTTACGACAAACTGCAACTTTCTTGACGTACAAAATTACCTTTTTAAATTAAAAGTCATTTAATTCAGGGCACTGTTCAAACGGGATGAAGAAAAGTTGTCTCTCACCGTTGACTACCGTACACATTTTTCCTGAAATAAGGTCCAATGGTGCGGAAGCAAGAGACTTAGGCTCTCTATTAAGATGCAGAAAGATGGCGCTTGCGTCGCAAAAACTGACTGCTCAATAACTCGATGTGAAATATTTGCACTGAATTACTTCGTCCCCACAAATCAATCTGATGCTGATTAAATGGAAATTACTCGATTTTGCAGGAAAATGTTGTTACTTTACATGCAGGTGTGAAAGAGGCTGAAGAGCAAAACTCAGAAAATTATTATTATCATGTTAATATAAATGTAAACAACTATCAATATGTCTTTATTTATTGTGAAAACAGCTCCTGAAATATCCAGATTAATTTTCAGGAAGTAGCAGTGCTCTTAAATGATTTATATCGCTGGAGAATTAAATGAAACTTCAGCTTTCGTTTCCTTCCAGAAGCTTCAGGCCTCAGGTTCTGGTTTATTATTCACGCTCTCCACTGAGAATAGCTTGGGCTTGTTTGAGTTAAATCTGTGCCCCCTTAAAAATATTGAGGGTGGCCATGGCCGGTGGGCAGCTGACCTCAGACTCTGGACTGGAGGGATACCAGCGGGCCCTGAGGATTGTGGGTAAAGCTCGGAGGCCTTCAGCTGACCACTACAAAGTTGTGTAGACAAATCAGCCGGAGGGGAGGAGGAGGAGCTGAGGCTGCAGGAGGGAACACCAAGGCCAAGAGGCCTGGGGCTATGCAGAGCAATGCTCACTCTCCCGCTAACTCTCTCTCTCTCTGCCTCTCTATTCTCGCTGCTGATGGGAAAATCCATTTCCAAAGCAATTTACAGAATAGAAAGATCGTATCTGTCATGGTTGCAACTAACTATTTTCGTGACAGATTAATCTACCGGTGGCTGGCTTTGATTACTTGGTGAATCCTTTAGTCTAATGATAAATGTCCATCGAAGTTACCAGTGACCAAAGTGATGTCTTCAAAATGCTTCAAAATCTCAAAGGGATGGTCACAGCGGACGAGCTGGAAACACCTGATAAATTATTTGTGACCACCTGACTTTGTTTATAGTCTCAAACAAAGGTGATGATGAGTTAGATGTATACAGACAGGCTTTAACACTTTATTTGAGGGTAAAATTGAACTAAAGCACTCCTACGAAAATGATCAGGGAGGGAGAGGGTATTTTGCTGGGGGTGGTATTGTCTGACTTCTTTGGGCATTTAATGTTTGTTTGTTTTTTTACTCCAGTAGATTTAATAAGAAATAGTGACAAATAAATGGTTTTCATGTGACCTCCATATAGGTAGATTTTACTAAACAGGACAACAATCCTGTTCTATATCAAGGCTTTATTTTCACAATTAAACAAGACACCA
The DNA here is from genome assembly GCF_021292245.1 of Micropterus dolomieu. Classification (NCBI taxonomy): domain Eukaryota; kingdom Metazoa; phylum Chordata; class Actinopteri; order Centrarchiformes; family Centrarchidae; genus Micropterus; species Micropterus dolomieu. The sequence goes on along the minus strand of NC_060168.1, from coordinate 31,964,498 downwards.
GACAAACTCTGTGACGGAGGAGTTCTGCAACGCAACTTGACAGCACACAAGTGTGTATTCTGTTCAGCCGCTCTGATACACTTCTGCACTCTGGATTTAACCTCATTGCGTGTCGCGTTGAGAGTTATGCAAAAGACACGATTTGAGTAGCCAGTGTCTGAGTCTGAGATGCATGTGTAAACATTCGATTCGGAATTGACCCTTCGCTAAGACACACCCCCCTTAGTTACTTTACTGCTGCTAAGTGCGACAAACTGTCGGACCTGTCAGACTTTTATCACGGTTCTGCCACAGTCTATTACTGCACTCCCTGAAGAAATATTGTCTAATTTTTGGAAAAAACAATCTCAGAAAGAAGCAGACAGTTTTGCAGTTGTGCATTTGAAGGTTGTATTCAGGCTGTCAAACTGACGTGAAAAAAATAAAGACAGAGGCTAAAGCCTACCGACCAGAGTAAAAGTGAACCACTGCATCACCTGACGATTGAGACAAAGGACAACGATATGAACGATCAACACTGTTCCTGTACAGCTGGTAGGCCAATCATTAAACAGAGACAATCATTAAAAAACAGAACAGTAGGGCTTTGTGATGTTACATTCAGTAGGAAGTTAGCTAGTGTTAGCTAACTAACATTACATTAGGAGCAAGCCACAGCCTACATTTTTCCGGATTTGTTTTAGGTTTTGGAAAGAGAATAAATCGTACTTCTCCTTTTAACCTCTCTGGGTAGCGACTGTAACTATTACAAGGGCCCCAGGAACAGCGTTTGACCAGATTTTGGAAAAACACGGCAAAAAAAAAGCTCGTAGCTTTGCATACGAGTCAATGGAGCGCAGCCATGGAAGTGTCGGACCTCACTTAGAGCCAGTCCTATACTGCGCTGTGATTGGCCAGCTGCGTATTTGGGGCGTGGCTTAGTGAATGCATTTCAAACCCCCTCCAAATGCTTGGATCCAATCAGCAGTTTCATGTGTTTTTTTTTTTTTTTTACTGTCCAGACTTTCTAAAATCAATCTGGATACAATCTGTGGCTGCTTCTGTTTATTTGCAACACGATTCTTTGTACTTCTACATATGTTGTCATATTGGAGTGTTTCTTAATTTACTTGCATTTTTTCTTTTTTTGTATATTTGTTGGTTGTCAAGGTGCCGCAGATATTTTCATTTGCTTGCATCTTGAACTCTGTTGGCCACCGTACATAACTTTAACCTGAGTATAAGTTACATCCATGGTTTAGTCTACATTCATGCCCTCATTTTTTTTTGTTGCTTAAAGTTCCCATATCTCACAATGCAACAATATAGAAAAAACTAAACAAAAGAAAAACAATGAAAGCATCATGTTGATTGTCATAAATTTGAAACGTGGTGAATGTTGTTGAATGCCTCGTACAATTCAAAGGATCATTAAGAGACAAAGGACAGACTCCCTCTGTTGTGAATCACATGACAAACCACCGCTGAACCGTGAAGCTACCCTCTTCATGAAACAACAAAAGGTGAAAACGTGTTTGTTGCTGGAGCATAAATGTTGTCATGGTGTTGGAACCTAATCTGAACATTATTCCTCTCTCCCTCTCTCAGGTCAGTCTGCAGCCTCCAGTAGTGGATCAATAAATCAAGCAGATCCTAATAATTTTCCTTGTCTCAGATGCAGACTGACATGGAAACAGCACAGAAACATGAAGACAAATGCCAAGATGACATTTCACCGACAGAAAGAGTTTCCCCGGACAGCAGTGATATTAGAGTAAAGCATGTAAACAAGTAGAGACACAGACTTATTTATCGATGTATGAAAAGTCTCATTCCCAGGTGATTTAAAACACACTGACTGACTGAATTATGGTGGCTGTTAATAAGTATTATGGGTAAATACACTATTTAAGAGCTTTACTGTTCACGCGTTTGACATTAAATACACAGTTGTGTGATAACAGAACTAGAAGTTATGATTTATGATTAAAACATCTTAAATGTGGTTTTTAAATTCTAGTAGTAAATTCAGGGTTTTCATTTATTTAAACCTGCAAACCACACAAACATTAATGTAAGTATCTTCTTAATTAATGCTATTTCTCCTAAAATTAGTGGAGAGGTAGTTCAGTGGCCACTTGAACAACCATTTAACAGCAATTCCTCTTAGCGTTGTGCTTTTACATGCATTTAAATGACTAACAGCAACAAAAAAAAGCCCGTACCTGTTAAGTCATTTTTAAAGGTATTTGTTTGCACAGATTACAGAAGACAAAATCTTATGCGGTTGTTTGTTCTCATTTTCCTCCTCCTTTGCATATACATTTAAGGAAATGTAATATTGACATTGGTCAGATGAATTTTATAAATCATAAAACATGAAATGCATTTTCAAATTTGGAAAAATACATTTTCTGTCTAATATTCTTACATTTAAATATTGAAAGGTGAGAAACCCTGAATGCTAGCACCAGTTGTAATTCTGCAGATTCAGCCTGTCCTCACCCAGAAACCGTGAGGTTGATAGTTGAAGGTCCTTAAAACAAAGTGCATGTGTAACTTCAGGTATATGATGTTTTGGAGGTGGTGGAATGGGTGGATGGTTAGATTATTAGGTGATCTTCACCCAGGAGACCGGAGTTCAGTTCCCGTGTACAAAAAAAAAAAAGGCAACATCTGTTTATGTTAATTTCAATATAAGCGTACTTTTGGTGTTTTTTTGCGGCATTAGCTACTGTTAGCGGACTGGTTAACCCTAAAGCTTTGCACATTGGCCAGGTAGTGTTAACCTCCTTGTGTTGCCATAGGGAACAAAAAACGTTCACATATGTTGTTTTGGAGAAAACGCTTATATATTAAACACTCAAGTCGTTTCTGAGACATAAACTTTCAAACTATTCTGTTGTTTCTATATGAGGATGCGTTGGTAGACTATACAGTTAATATAGGTGAAAAAATACCTTCTGAAACCTCTGCAGTTCTGCTCCACCTCTCCATATTTGAAAAACTCCAGAAATGTGGATCACAACAAATATTTGTGTTGTGTAAAATCACATCGACAAAAGTAGGAAGCGATGTCAAACAAGTTTTGAACATTTGTGGATTGTCAATTTGTGGGTCATCAACAAACATGTAGCTTACCGTTTATAAGGACAGTGTTTCTCATTCTTTTCTGCTGATTATGTTCGATCGGATTACTTTTTAAACACGCTAGCTGTGTGGTTCAAGGGTTGGTTGGTCCATTACTTTGGTCCAGAGTGAAATATCTCACAAGTGGAAAAGTTCATATTGGGCGTATTATCGATGGCCATGAACTTTTGTACACATCTGTGGTGCCCGGAAAATTTTCTTTACTTTCTAATAATCCAAATCTGCTAGATGAATTAGCACAACATTTTCTAATATGATGTGTCCTAATAACTTTGGTGATCCTCTGACTTTTAATTTAGCAGGTGCAATTTTATTTATTCTGTTTATGACCAAATGCCTGCAAACTTATAACATTCCCACCAGCCTCAGCAGTACTTTGTGTGTAGTGCTAGGTAGTTGTAAATGTTAGCCACCTTACAAACATTATACCTGCTAAACATCCTCATATTAACATTATCATTATAAGCATGTTAGCATGCTGTTGTTAGCATTTAGCTCAAAGCACTACTGTCCCTTTGGGGCTGTATTGCTGCAGACTTTTATTGTTTCATAAATAATAGTGCATAGCTTGTAATGTTCACAATCCAAGCAATAGGGCCCACAAAATCGTATATGACCCTCTACCTATACAGTTTTAAATTAAGTGAAGCTATTTTCTGTGGCTGCAATATTGTGTGTGCAGTGTTTAGCCAAACTGCTTTCATGCCCTTCTTCTTCACATGAACAGGGATCATTATTAACTCTTTGTGTTGGCGTTTCAATCTCTTCAGTCTTTCAGCTGTCTTTTCTTTGCTCTCCCCAGAGATGAAAAATGAAGAATGTGTAATTACCTGAAGGAATGAGGCGACAACAGTGTCCATTGGCTGCACAGAGATCTTGCAGTAATGAGAAAAGCTAAGCCACTTACAGACAAAAGCTCTGCTATTTTCCTCACCTCACTTTAACATCTAATGACAGACGCTAACACACCATTGCTGCTCAGCTACACCGTCACAACAAAAACAATTTAAAATGCCTGTGTGGGAGAAATGTGTATATATAATGTGTATTATAATTTTATTATATAGTTTTCAGATGAATATCAGTTTCATCTCTGTGTCCAGATCAGGTCATGGTTAGCCGTTGTTAATTTCAAAGAGTTTTCCTGCATTCTGGTGAATTTCTGAAGTCATTTTGTTGCTGAAATGTGGAGTTGGGAGGATGCGGGAAAGTGGTCATAGAAATACAGGACTCTCTGGAGAATCTGGAAGGTTTAATATATGAACGTATATACTGTTAACAGATGCTACCGGTGATTTGATTTGCACATTTGTAGTACTCACCTCACTTGGCGTAAAATTGGTTTGAAAATTGTGGGGTCTGAGGGTCCTCTCATGGAAATTAAATGGTTGAATACAATTTTCAATTTGCTTTTATCATAATCATGTTCACATTATGAATAAGATGGCTATCAGGCGTAATTTAATCATTCTGCCATATTCTGCATGTTTAACATCACATGCTGTGATCTATATCTATCTATGACTTCAAAAAGAAATTCTTCTAGTGTATGATTAAACAATTTTACCAAATGGATGCTAATGATCACCAATTCAGTATGTAGGTTGAAACACAATCATTAACAGAAATAGCTAGGATGAATACAAATCGGTAAGGGACAGCTGGAGTCACAATGAAGGTACAGGTTGTTCACCGGTACAAGAATAAGTGTCTGCAGGCAAATGTGAAGCATGGTGAGGGGTTCTTGCAAGTTTGGGGCTGCATTTCTACAAACAGAATTGGGGATTTGGCCACGGCAATATGTTGTCGCCGCGGTATTATCGCATTTTCCGTCAATTAAGTATTAGTATTAATTAAGTTTGGTGTCATATAGCAGAGTAAGAGTGTCTGTTTCTTGTACCTCACAGCACAGCGAGCCGCTAACAGCGGCTTTATGGTCTGAGCAAGCTAGATGCTGCGTGCTAGTCAACAACATTGCCAAGCAAACATATTTTTGTAGTTTAACCATCTTTTTCAGATGTAGCTTGTATATCATTACCTTCAGGGCTTGTCTATCAAGTCAATTTACATACCGCAGCAACGCACGCGCGCACACACACAAACGCCAATGTGTAGCAGAATGGCTGTCCACAACTAACCACTGCGCTGTAGTAATGTTATAACTAATTTTTTGAAAGAAATCAACATAGAAAAAAAGCTGCAGGCATCCGACACACTACGCTCCTTGGTCAGTGAGATTCAAATGAGGCTTACTGTTACTAGCCACCTTAGCCGCGCCAAGTTAGCTAACCTTTAAAATAAACAGTAAAACAACACAAAACACGGCAACACTTACAGCTTCAGAGTTTGAAGTCGGGTCACGTACAGCCCATGGCGATCTGTTACTTCCTGTGTCCCCTTTGTGGCGCTACATAGCACTTGGCGCTATGGCTATAATTGAATATTGGCATGTAGATGTGTTCAGGGCAGCACAGTTATCAAGCACGTAAAGCGCTATGACATTGTGTGTTTGTTTATTGGCATACGGATATGTTCAGGGCGGGACTCTCATCCTACATGTAACATTTGGTGCAGATCTGAGCATGCACACTGAAGTTATCATATCTTCCTGTTTCATGGCTGACTTTGGACGCCATGCCACGGACACGCCCATTGACGAAAACTCACAGATAGCGCAACTTTTCATTGTCAATGCCTTTAGAAGGCACAGCAGAAATTTGAAGTCAATCGGACTAAATCCCTAGGAGGAGTTTGTTAAAGTATCGCACCCTGCAAACGGGTTCTTGAGGCTTTTTTGTATGTCTTGATATGATACATGTCCCCAGAAAATTTCGTGCATGTAGGTTGAAGTACAAACATTGACAAGGGAAACACATTAATCTCTGTGATTATGGACCCTCGCCAAAACTGCCCGCCATCAAACATACATACTTTGATAGCGGTGCTGAAATAGATCTCAGTCATGACAGCAACAGTTACTCACATAATCACTTCCTCTTACGTGATTGTGCTGTAATGCTTTATTTCTTTAGCTTTTACTGTGAAAAATTCTTAACAACGTTAAAAGAGTCTGTAGCCTGCTTGACAGACCTCTGAAAGTGCCGTCAAAAAACAAAATTCCCCTAAATGTCCTCTGCCTGGAGACACTGGGAAAATGAAAAAGCGTCCGTAGGTTGATGGATACGGATCAAAGACCGAAACACAAACACTCCATTTGTTGAAGAGAGAGAGAGAAAAAAAACCTGTCCTGAGGCAGGATCAAACATGTGACCTTCAAGGTAAGAGTATTGCACTTTACCAACTGAGACAATGGCTTCAAATATTATATCTTATATTCTCAACCACCATCTAATGGTTGAAAACATTGCTGCAATTCCAAACTTATTTGCCGACCCCTGCTGTATATTATTACTACTTCTTCTTCTTCAAACATACATATTTAACGTTGTAATGTGCTCTACACTGCCAGAGTTCTCCCAGAAGTAGAACAAGAAGATCGTAGTGACGAAACGCTTCATGTAGCGCTGTTTGTCCGTTTTTAGCTACTGTAGAAACATGACAGTGCAACATGGCAAAGTTCATGGAAGGGGGGCTCAGGTAATAAAACCAAAACTTTTAATTATGTACAACACTGAAAACATAGTTTTGGATATTGTATTGCATTTCTGTCAATAGATCCTCAGAAATATTCCACACTGGACGTTTATGGTGTCTGTGAAGATTCTCAGTCATCCAGGTCATAGTTATCCAACGAAGGTTAAAATCAAGGGCAACTGGACTTGGTTGATCTTTATGGTGAACTGCAAAATCAAGTGGTGATTCTCTGTGGGTTCATTAACATGAATGACTTTCCCGTTGCTTGTAATTCATTGTTAATCTAATATTATTGATCAGTGCAGAATGTACGTATGCAAATTAGTTACTGGTGAAATTTGGTGTTTCTGCCAGCTAACGTTTGGCCCTCGTGAAGCTGCACTGCAAGGATGATATAAACGGACTAAAAGTCAAAATGGAGGCAATTAAACTCCATCTGTAGTGATCTCCATTTTTTGCATCATGGAAATTAAGAGCACTTCCATCCCATTCACTGCACAACTGTGCACACACACACACACACTGCTGTGTCCGTTTGGCTGTAAAGGATTACAGCAGTGTAGCAGTAATTAGTTGTGGCATAATGAACATTTGGCCCTTTGGCGAGGAATAATTAAGCAGCACTTTGCAGTGATCGGTAACGAGGTGACGAGGCCAGAAAACCTTGCGAGTTCACCAACACACACACACACAGGATTTATTACATTGCAACTTCTTTTCCTACACACAGAACCTGAATAATACATACATGCATAAATGTATGTAAATAATTCAGCCCTCCTCTGTGTCATTTTCATCATGCATGCACATTTAATGCTGAAATGTCGGGCTCATTAGTGTCGAGAGGATTTTATTTATTTTTTGTTTTTGTTTTATTGAATACTACCTAATGCGCAGGCAGCGATACTGTTATTTTTGTGTTACTATAGCTGTTGCTCTTGTCAGATTAATAAATCCAGATATGGCGATTGTGGTGTGTTTTTAGGAGCAGAAACATGTTCCGATTGCATTCATGACCATCAGATTTCATTTTCGTTTTTCTGAAAAATAAAGTTTTTTGTCCTGTCAGTTCGGTGTGCGGCGTGGCTGTCCACGAAAACATTTATGGATGTTTTACTTTCAGATCTCTACATGCCAGAAGATGCTCCTCTGTTAATCCTACTGTCCTTCTAAACATTTAAAAGTTCACAACATTTTAAGAAGGTTAAATTTCCTTTAATAGGCAGGGAGCCAGGTCCAACCCTCGGGATGTTTTCTGCTACCTTCATTTAGATTTGCCATCAGAGGTTGATCATGAGCGACCCTAACTTGGGACGGTTAACTCTTTTCATGTGCTGGCAATAGAGAGACCTGTTCAAAGTTTGAGCCACAAATTATCTTGATCTCATCAACTCGCTTGAGCCATAGAGTCAACAGGTGAACTGTTCATCACCGCTGACAACAATATCAATATCATCAGGCTCCCCACTACAGCAAAGATCTGCATGAACTTGGAATTCTGATTCAGAAACGTGATCCGTCACACTTTCCTATTGCCTTTGAATGCTGAACTGCAGTCGGCACAGACAAGCAGAGCTGAAATGTGTTCTTGCAAATAATATTCAGCCAGCTGATTGAAAGTCAGACTTTCTGATGTAGATGATTGGCCTCAGATGATCAGTTTCCTCATGGTTTGAACAGATCGCTGCAGCATGACATTCTATCTTGAAAGCATCTACTGTATGAAGATGACAGGCCTGTGGAGGATGCTTGAAAAGTAAATGAATGCTTTTTTGTTTTCATCACTAGTGACGAAAGCTATCCAATCTAGTGAGTTAAGACGGTCAACAAAAGTGTCTGTTTCAGTGGCTCCTCTTGCAGCATAAGTGATTAGTGTAAGGTCTCTTTGTTTCTACTGTGAATGCTCACCTCTGCTGCTAATCATAAGCCTCTGCAAACTTTCCCTTAGCGTCAATGTCGGGCTGTGACGTTGATGGCTTCAATTATTGGTGATTCCAGCAGAATATGTCCCAGAACCTGATTTTGACACAAGCCATTTTACAGCTATCTTCTCTATTATTTTGTCAGCGTGGCCTTGAATTTATGATATGGCTGCACTAATTGCTGCAGCACGCAAACGTTTCTCTGAACCAGCGGCCTGCACCACGAAGCAAATTCATCAAATCCAGGATATGTTTTCGTTATCTGGCTTCACTAACCCTAAGAATTGCGGTCGGGATGAGCGGTACCAAGGAGCTGGTTATCATCTCGCTAACTCAACCCAGGGTTTCCCAACACCAGCCGTGAGTGCGTTCACATAATAAAGGCGGTGTTAGCAGCAGATGATTAATCGCAGACATGAACAAGTCTGCTGGCATCAGAGTGTCATATTTTACAAACAAAGAGCAAACTGTAACGCTACAGAGATACGACATAGCGTAAGAAGCACAGCTGCAGCTGACACATGCAGTAAGACAGAAAGTTGCAGACACCGTGAATGCCTAAATGAACAGGCGTAGCCTAATCTATAATAGGCTAACGCGTTGATTTGATGTGTTCTTATGACAGGGTACCCACAGGGTCTTAAAAGTATTAAAAAGTCTTAAATTATATATTCCAAAAATAAGGCCTTAAAAGTATTAAATTTTGTTTTCCAAGGTCTTAAATTTGTTCTTGTACTTTCGCAGGATTAAATAAATGCTATAACTACATTAAAAAAAAAGACTTTTTGTGTGTGTGACTTTATAATTTACTCCGTTTGGTGTGACTCTGATGTTATACGGCAGCACAGGTAACTTAATGTTACTGTTTACGAGTGTGCGCGGTGCACAAGCTCTGGCATCCAAGCTCTGATGCGAATCAGTCAGTTGTTAGGAAAGAAAACAAAACGTCTCTGACGTGCTACTAACACGCTAACGCCAGCTCGCCTTATCTAGCCAAGGTGTAAGTAATTGTAACAACTCATACTGCACAATTTGTTAGTATTTTTGATTTCACCCCTTTGTGTTCTTAGTGCACAGATATTGGATTCATTTTATAGGTGTCATTTACACTGGGGATACTGGGGACATGTCTCCATCACTTTTTTTGAAGCATTTGTTAAATATGTTATGAAAAATGGCTTGAAACAAAAAATGTTTAAAAAAAAAAAAAAAAAAACTTTGAGAAAGGTTTATTTGCACAATAAGATATCATGCAATGCCATTTAAATATAGAAGAAACAAATGTGCATTGTCCAAAAAAAGTTTCTTAAGCTAAAAAAACAAGCTGCTGAGTGCTGCATTATATTCTGTTTGAATTGTCATCTGAATCACTTTATATAAATAAAGACAATTCTACCATAAATTGGTGCAGAAAATGTCTCCAGAATGCAGGAGATTAAGCGTTTAGTGCTCAAAATTTTCTAGGCGACACCCAGACCCCCCATTTATATATTTCAGCATTGAATATTTACACGAAAATAACGTTAAAATATCTTCTCGTGAACCCGATATTGTAAACCGTGCATGTATGTCCACACCACTTTTCAACACAAAGTGACGTCCTTGATTCATATCAAATACAAACACACCCCAAAAAGCTATAGTGTGTTAAATATGAATGTATTATGATAAAATGTTTTATTAAATTCATATAACTTTGTAAATCATTTTCTCAGGCTTAAAATTCATACAGATTTTTCATTATATGGCAGTGAAGTTGGTATTAAATTTCATCCTGGGTGGTATTAAAAAGGTCTTAAAGTCTTAAATTAAGAATCCTTGGGGTACGCTGTATGAGCTGTATGAAAACATCAGCCTTATTCTTTCAGCTCGGCTGTGTGTCGGCGTTTCCACATTAAAAGACTCGGGCACTGAATAAGTGGTAGTTTGACCTCACTTATTCTCGTCACTTCAACAATCAGATTCATTTATTTAACTCAGTCAAAAGTGTTCCAAACGTTCTAAATTAACTTCATAAAGCAATGAAACGAAAAATCCACTGATGCCACAAAATGTGCTCAAATAGTGGTTCAAAGACTGAATCTTAACATTTAAGCTACTGAAAACTCACCTCAAACCAGCGCCCACATCGCAAAAGGTGGGGCGGAACATGACCAGTGTCTGTGATAGCCTATACTATAGCTACTGACCTAAAATAAATAGCCTACATTCATATTAACATGTTGTATTTTGATATCCCTACAAAACTGCTCATAATATTCAGCCTCACAAAAGAAAAATGAAACCCATTTATTTTAACGACTGCAACATGCTGTGTGAAACGGACTGGGGAGCAAATAAAAACTATAAAACACGTTTCAAAGCACTAAGTAACCTAGGCTTACTGTCATATCTTAAAAGTACACAAGTAGTAGCCCACAGGGTTTAGTGCTTCAAACAGTCTCTGTAGGATGATATCACTAAAAGCAAACATAAAAGCAGCCTATAAAACAGTCTGTTGAGTTGATCTCTTATCTGGAACAGAACCTGCTCTAGAGATGTGGCCTGCACTACGAAGGAAGTTCAACCTACTCAGAGTTAACTCGGGGTTATCAGGCAAACTCAGGGTTGACAAACTCTGACCGCCTACACTGGAGTTAAACGGTACTACGACAGTGGATCAGACGTCGGTTAGTTGAGTCCGTGTTAACCCTGTGTTAACTTAATTGGAGTTGGTGCGGGTTTCCATAAAAAGCAGCGTGTTCGGCCGTGCAGGCGGAGTTTTTTCGCAATCGCACATGCTCTGTATTTCTCCAGAGGAATGCACGTTGATAGTGTCAGGAAATTATGAATGTAAAGACAAGTTAACGGCTAAATCTAATATCGTGGCGGGGAGGCTTGTTGGCATCGCATTGAGTAAATTTGTAGCCTAATTACCATTACAGTGTTCTTATTGTAGTTCAAATCTCTATTATGTATTTATGGGCTCTTCTTTGATGTGTAATATGATTAAGATGTAAAGGTGGGTTCACTAGAAAAAAAGAAGCCAGTGGAGAGGGGTAGTCCTAATAATCTGAGACAGAATTTAATTTCCAAGATTAATCTACAGGTAAAAAGCTTGAATATTCTCCGACATTATAGTCACACATGTAGCCTGAGAGAAACTTCACTTTGCAAAGCTGCAACATCACACACACACACACACGTCTGCCGTGTATTATGCATGCATTGGAAAGTTATATTAGACTTTGCAATAGGATTTCGCAGTGAGGAAATACTCCTGAGTTTAGCCCATAATCACTACCATGCACCTCCTACCATTTTTCTCAGTTATTAACCCAGGCTCCCTATTGTTTGGACACGTAAATAGTCTATCTAAATATGTGAAAACACTTAGGAGAATTCAATTATAGACTATAGATGGGCTACATCTAAGAAACTATCCCGTTAATTAAGATTCCTCTCTAAATTCACAGAGGCTGCAGGGCTCGCTGTCTGAACGTGATGCTGTTGTGTTCAGAACTTTATTGCAGCCGCAGTGGAACAAATCGGCATGAAATCTAAACATTTTATGAAGCGGTGTGCATTAATATCCTACTTCTCATCATTAACACTGAGTACAGATGTGGTGTGTAGCCCACATGCAGGGTAACCTCGAGTTAACCACGAACAAAACCTGCTCGGAGCAGTTTAGAGATGCAGCGTAAATTGCCATGGCAACAGACCCCGGCTAACACCTATCCACCTTTCGTAGTACAGGTTAACCGGGAAGTTACACCCAACGTCACGAAGTTACACCTGAAGTTACCGGGATAAGCTCAAATCCTGCTTCGTGGTACAGGCCCCCGGATGTGTCTTCTCACTGTGCTTAAGAAAGTATCCAAAGTAGGTACAGAATCTACCGTACCGATCTGAGCAGAAAAAAAAGTGAGGCATGATGTTTTTCGCTGCTTTGCAAACATTGTTAATTTATATATATTTTTTAAAAGTTAGACAGTGTGCTGTAGTTTTCTTTGCATCTTTTGACCTACTTGTCCCCCACAAGCGCGCCTGTCTCGCGTTACAGAGGTGCGAAGTACTGAACTGTTTTGAGCCTAGGGCAGTTTAATACCCATCATAGTTTTTCTTTTTTCAGATTGGGTAGATTTGTATTCTATACGAAACCATCCAGTTTCCCATTTCTCACTGTTTCTCTGAATGAGTGATATCCTGCTGTGTGGTGAGATACATTAGCTGATTCAGTGAGAGTAAATTAATTCATTGAAGTTTCATTGTTTTTTTCCCCCCCAGAAAAGCAGTACCTACAGTAGAGAGAGAGGTTCATGAGTTTTCAGATACTTGTCACAGAGGAGTCTCAAGAGCTTGCAGTGTTCATAGCTCTATCCCTTTTCTTCCCATCAGGCCACCGAGCCTGAGGTGATCAGTTTTGCCACCAAAGCCACTTCCGCCCATCCGTTCCCCGGACAGTTTCGTCTGTCTATGCCTTTCATGTTTGCTCTGCAGCGATGCAATGTCCCAATGAGGATGATCATTCCATATTATCACGCAGACCCCTTGCTCAAATGAGCTGATGGTGTACCCTTATCCAGCTTCAGAAGATTCAGCTTGGCATTCTTGAAAGGGTTTCAAGATGGTTATGGAAGCACTGGTCATGGGATTATACCCAATTGTGGTGAGATATTTTGGAGAATGGCATGTGGGGTGGCGATGGCGCAATGGATAAGACTATGCCTTTGGTGTGAGAGACCCGAGTTCATTCCCCCACTGTGACCCATCCACCATTGTGTCCCTGAGCAAGACGCTTAACCCCTCGTTGCTCCAGAGGCGTGCGACCTCTGACATGTATAGCAGTTGTAAGTCGCTTTGGGTAAAAGCGTCAGCTAAATGAAGTAATGTGATAGATACTCAGCCTGACAAACCAGGGATGTGCGATTTTGGCCTGAGTTAGGTCAGTGTCAGATGATTTTGAGTGGCTGAATGTGGATGAGTTACATGAATTGGATGCAAGGTAGCTAGTTTATATTATTCCTGAGCAGGACTTTTAAATGGTCTTTGTGATTGTTAGGATTAGACTTTCGTGTAGGCTGAGCTGTATGGGCTGCTGCATGTGCACAGGTAGATCTTACAGGTAGATCCCTGTGGCGGTTTGGACCCTGCCAGATATATATTTAATACCTACAGTCACAATGGAAGACTGAGCTGTTTCAATATGTGTATGACTCAAAGTGGCCAAGCTGATTTAGTGGTGATGCTCTTGGATTTGAAAAGATGGCGTAGTGTCTTACATTGCAAGATGTGTTTTGTCATTTAACATTGACCTGACCAGGCTTTCTGTCTGATATCATGGATTCTTCTCACCGCAGATTGGGTATAAAACAAATTGTAAAACCTCGGAAGTAATCTCCTCATTTGGAGCAGGGAGATCATGACTTCAAGGAGGCCAGAGGAGTGATGAGAAAATTTATAAGGCTTTTAGGATTGAGTGGTGGCTGATTCTTCATCTTGTGGTCTCTTTGGCATCTTGACTGGTTTATGTACTGTCAGTATATTCATTTGAATGCTATAGGGAGTATTATTCCGTGTGCCAAGTCACATGAAATCAAATGTGTTTTACGACCTCAAATTTGAACACACTGATTATATTCCAGCTGTCATTCTTCAGTCCCACAAAAGAAAAATGGCAAAATGCTCATATTTCTTTTCCAATCACAGATGTAAACAATCAGGAAGATTTAGCTTACCTTTATATAAGAAGCATCTTTTGTAGGAGGGTAAAGCAGCATATACAGTATATGTTTGTTAAATATGAAGTAGTAGAAAGTTGTAAAGCACATCCCCAATACTCCTCATAACACACACTCAAAACATACATGCACATCTTTAATGTCCCCTGGGGACTCCTTACCCGACAGCTGTTAAATCATGCAATAAAGCATTGTTAAATATCACTTTCATAAATCATGAATCTGATACACATCACGACATTTGGAAGGCTAGTGACTGAAAATTCAGTTTTCTCTGATTTGAGGTATAGTGAAGACTTGTGGCCACAGCCTGTGTAATTTTCAGGACAGAAAGGTCATCTAGGGCTCGAATCAAAGCTTATGAACTTTGGAAGTTTCCTATACAGCAGCGAGGCAGTGATATCACCACAAAGTGCTGGAAAATAATCAATTTTAATGAGAATCTTATTTTGCTACTTTCCCCTTTGTTTTAGGAAACTCCCTGCAAAACTACGTACATGACTATATGTGTATTTATTCAATTATAGTGTCTTGATATTTGCATTTACATAATTTGGCCAGAAACATGTCCCAAAAAAGAGGGTTTGGTGCTGAGACCAAATGGGGGTGCTAGTTATCAACTCGTGACGGTCCGAGGTATAAGCTAACGGGGTCCCCAGTGAGCCCCCCTAGAACCCATTGTCATCAGTTTGTTTAAATGTTGGTGATGAGTTTTTCTCTGGTGATTTCTCTGATTCCTGAGCGGACGTAGAGCTGATAGAGCTAATCAGCCATGAGCAGCTACTAACAAGCTCTGCTTCTCTGCTGGAGAGTAAGGAAGTCTGCGTGAGCTTTGATCGTCACTAGAAGAACATTTATTAATGTTCTAATAATACAAATACTTTTGTACAGTGCATAACAAATATAATAAATTGTGTGTAGTTCATAAGTACTTAACGTAAGTCGTAGTAAGTACTTCACTCTGTAGTGAAGCACAATGCGGACATAAAGTTTCTTACTAATGCTAGAGACACACAAAATATAGCGAGGGTGTATCTGGACGCAGCGAACCAATAAACACTGTTTTAAACGTGGCGGCCAGATAACAAACCTCATGTTAGAGCTAAATATTACACTAAAATAGAAACAGGCAAACCAGAGTCTTGTGAAATTTTAGTAGCAGCAGTCGCTCACTGAAACACTTGACCATGCAGCAGGACACTGATCCAGGCAGTGGGAAGTTTTTCATGCAATTGTGTGTTTCACTGCTGAAGACCAGATTCCCAGAAACAAGAAGGGAGTGAAGATGGCTCCAGTCCAGGCCTGGCAGAACATCAGGAGAGAGGAGCGTCTGTTGTTGTCAGTTGACTTCAGACGGTTACTGACTGCAAATTATTTGACATCAAATTATTAATGCGATGTATCCCTGTTTATGTAACACTAAGTCCTTGATTAATAAAATCTTTTTTTATGTGGACATAAACACACTCAAAGCTGAGAGTCCTCACTTTAATCTGATTTAAAAGGTGCTGAAGTACAGAGACATAACAAATGAAAAATGTGGAATCAAAAATCTTGTATCAGGGTTTTAAGTTCTGTGTGTTGTGATGTTTGATAAGCCTTCAAACTCATGGATCTGTGAAGCTGTGTGAATCTTCTACGATGTGTTAACTCGCACTACACGTCTTAATCGGCCTTTCTGCATGACCAGAACCTGGGACTTTTTTCATTCTCACACTGTACGGATCAGTTGAGCCACCACTTTGGATTGATGACCAAAGATTTCGCCGTGTTCATCTTATAATTGAGAGTAGAGGTGCCTTTGTGTTGAGAGCAAAAAAGCGTGATGAGTAGATGAAAAGTGGGGGGATGGAAGAGGATATGAAATGAGAGAGACGAGATACAAAGAGAAGAGAAAGATAAACTGAGGAAAACAAATGTGATCATATTTTAATAAACCCACATTATACATTTGTCCAGAGTGGCAATATTTTGTACTTTTCACAGCATTCTTACAATGTATTCTTTGTTTTGTGTTCTTGAGTCAGTTTTAGTCCTTGTGTCACTTTGTTGAGATTTCTTTCTACAGCAGATTCACTCACACCCCCTTTCATGTTTACGTCAGTTAAATAAAATCCTTGAATCACGTTAATTAATCAGTATTTGAAGCGTCTGAGCAAGTGAGGTTTCTTTTCCGCTGGCGGCTTTTCGTTGGTTTTCTCAGGATAAAGCTTTTATGACTCAGTGCAGGATTAAACGACTCCCTCATGATGGATATTTTTTGTAGTAAATGTCGACTTTTCTCTGCCTCTAATGTGCTTTACCTTCCTTGACATTGCACCATGCAACCAGTCAGATTGACTTGTGAATTATGTCAAAAAATCCCACAGATGAAAGACTCCTTTGAAAGCAGCAGTAAAAGAAATCAAGTCTTTCAGGCTGCGTTTGAACGACGACGAGGCAATGCCAGATCAAAATCCGATCAAACAATAACATTTTTGCCTTTTTTGATTGTGATTAGGCCTTATTTTCTGACAGCCACTAAAATAATTGTGAAAGTAATGAGATAGTGGCAGATTTTTTCCTCACTTTCTCTCCCTTTTCAAAATAATGAAAAGATGATGAAAACAGCCGTGACTCCAGGAAGGAGCGTTGCTGGGTGGGAAAAGGGACTTCAAAGGGAATGATAAGCAAATGTAGCCGAGCTTTCGTTCTGAATTAAGTCAACCAGCCACTTTAATCAAATTGTTTCAGAGGAATCAAACTACAAACGCAGAACCAGAGAGAAGAGAGAGAGATTGATTTTCAGCCTGTGAACTTCCTCTAATACCACAGCTTCTCCAGCACGCTGACAACCACTTCCTTCCATTTATGGTGATTTTTATGTTATGACTCTTTCTGTTGACCTCAGGGGCCTGTCAATCCCGTTTCAACACAATCAACAATAATGCAAATTAGACAGTAAAAAGCAGACATCCTGCTTAATTATGCTGTTTCTCCCACTTGCTTGGCATGTCGTCATGATGTAACTTAATCCTAAAGTCCCTCCGCTGGACCAGCAGGCTGCGCTAAATTAATAATCACAAAAACAAAGCATCTGAGGAGTAATCTGTGCTTTAGTATTACTTTGGGTTTTGGGTACATGTAGTTCCTTTTGGTGAAGAAAAGCACTTTACTGACTTAAAAAACCAGCATCTGCCTGTAAGTGTGTTCAGACTGAATGAAAAGTGAATGATGTTCGTTCAAAGTGTTTCTGTGCTGCGTCTGAGTGACAGCTCACGCCTTTGCTCTCAGAATTTACAAGGAACTCCTGTTGTTTCTGTTATTTAACTCTTGGCTACTCTGTATTTCCTCTTAGCTTTTTGCACATGTATAAATAAGAGTCTTACAGTTTTGGAGTGAGTGTAATTTTTTTTTTTTGCTCTAGCCAAGTCCTTTCACCTCAAATGGACATGTCTTCGCCTGACTTTTAGCGGCGATCCACGTTACATTTGCATGTTAATGTTAAATGTTAGTTTGTCAAATTTTTGTCAAATATGAAGCAACAAATAGTTACCTCTACATGTCAGGTTTTGGTCTGCATTTCTGTCTGCTTCATGTGTTACTTTGGTGATCATCTGTCTCTGGAGTTGTTGCATTGTTGATTTCCTAATGTGTCCCACCTGCGTTTTGTCACCATGACCTGCTTATGTGCGTTAGTATTTGTTGTCCAGTTCACCGCTATGTGTTTTACGTTCTGTCATCATATTATCTCAAGTGTCTCTGCTTGTTCCCCATGTGTTGGATGTACTGTAACGTTTGGATTTATGTTGTCTAATTTGGACTACAACCTGTGTTTGGACTCTTGAATGCCACAACCACGCGTAAGCCTGGCTTTCTGTTTTGGTCAGAAGCTCCTTCTGGTGTCTTGCGTTTGGGCCCAAATCCCTGTTTCCCTACTTTGCCACTTGGCGATCATGCCACTACAACATGTTTTAGGCCCCATCTACAAAAACAATACGATATCCGTCCACACCAACGTTTTAGCTGCGTATCAGAGTTGATCTCTGTGGATATTAAAACGACTGAAAACGCACATCCAGTGGGCGTTCACGTACACTGGGCATGCACGTGCCAGTGTAAACACGAAGCAGATGGTCTACTCCGTAGTTAGAGAAGAACTGGTGAAAGAATAAAGCACTACAGATTAAAAACAACACCCGATTTTATTTTGCATGGACCAACAACGAGCTGGGACTGTTACTGAAGGCTTTCCGGAGTTTTAAAACGAAGAACGGGGTCGGCAGCGTTTTCAAACATCTCCGTTTTTGCTGATTCAGTCTGGACTGGAGGTGCAAACGTAGCCACAACTCAGCGCCTTACTTCTCATTCATACAAAGTAGTTTTGTTTTTTGCTAAACTGACTGCCCTATTCACTTGTAAATGCATTTAAATGTATGTAAATGTAAACTGACGGTGTACAATTTGTATTAATAGTGGTAAAGATAGTTAATCATGGCATCTATGTGCATGTAACCAAAGTATTTTTGACTGTTGCATATTGCAGGCACTGTATACACATTGATGCATATCAGGAAACATGTGCATAGATTTATTAACAATTATGAACAAAACATTTTTCTTGTGATAAAAATAAGGCAATGGGTGTTTAAACTTTTAAAACTACTTAAGAATGAACGAGACGTAAATTTTTTGAGGTGATGCAATCCCAACAACATTGACTTTAAAAGTGGCAGCTAGGGAGCATGTGCAGCACAAACACACACATGAGACTAACCACAATGATCCAACACAGACTGAACAGAACACAGGCATTAAGTGGTGAGGCAAATGAGCGGGGCAGGAACATAAAACAGGTGGAAGCAAAGCTAGACAAGAACACCAGGCACAGAAGATTACAAAATAAAACAGGAAGTAAAGTGCACGGGAACACACCAGGATAGATCTACCAAAGTAAAACACAAAATATGGAAAGACTGCAAAATCAGGGCATGGACTGAGACCAGACCAAACAGGACTACTCTAAAACATGGAGACATAGGACAAAGGACTCGAACAGGTAAAAAACATGCCGATAAACAGAATAAACTAAGCTGCGAAACCCTTAACAAGACAAGATCAAATAATGAAGCACAGAAATACACAGACCAGGAAGAACACTAACATGAACTAAAGCACAGAACTAAGAACTTAAGGCACTGGACTAAGAACTGAGGCAAAGAACTAAAATGCAGGACTAAGACCTAAGATAAGAGACGAGACAAAAGGGACAAGGAACGAGAGAAACAGAGGCAGATAGATAGACACATGAAACAATGGCAAAACCAGAAACACACAGGGAAAAATACAACACAAACATAACTCAAAACGAGTTATTGATTACCTCTTTTTGTAACTTTATTATTGAGAAAGTGTTTTTCAGTTTTGTTTTCTTTATTAAGTTTTTTATCTCACTGTTTGTACTTTGGAGGCCGGCATAATAAAAGTCACGTCACTGTTTTTTCGACTACGCCTGTGTTTTTCCTAATTTTGAGGAGTTTCGAAGAGAGCCCCGCTACAAGAAGAATTTACAAAATGACCTTAAACAATGGAGAGTTACGAAGCATTACAGAAACACACGGCGGGCCGTCTGAATAGATTACCGTTTCTCTTGAAGATGGCAAGATTTGATGCAGCTGCCGCTCCTCGCTTCCCTCCAAGACATGAAGCAAAGAGAAAGCAGAGCAGAAGAGCTGCAAACACAAGCCAAATATGTGTCTGCGAGAAAGGCAAACTGATGGCCGAGCATTAGTCTGCTTCCATCCGAGCCGGTTAACCGGAGAGCTGCCATTACTCATGTCCTAACAGCCTGTAATGGAATTTTCCTCGGATGAGCAAAAGGTTGTCAAGCCACTCGCTGCAGATCAGAAAAGCAGCTCAGCGGACTGAAAGTCCAACAGAAAGAGACGAGTGTGGAGAACAAAGACGCACACACACACACACTCTGTGCTCACAACCACTTGATGTTTCCATTAATTACAGAAGAGCTTTAAGGACACACAGGCAGCATACAGACTCTCATGAACTACTGTTTTTATTAATGAAAGTGAATCTCTGTGTTCTCAATGCCAATCCCGATTTAAAATTAGCTAGTTAGGGAGTAATTGAGTTAAAAAACATAATGCTGTTACACCTATCTTTGCTTGTTGGCTTGTGATTCCTCATCATGGGTTAGTTAGTTGTTAGATGTGAGTTTTGTTGAACGTGAGACTCTACTCTCCTCAGATTCGGTCTTTTGAAGGCTCTTTTGAAGGCTCTGAAGACGTGAAAAGTATCCTGTATTCCACAAGAAGAAATTCATCACAAAATTCATAAAAGTGCGTAACATACTTAACTTGATTATTCTTATTTTAATTTTCTTGTGACACCTTCGCCGCTCCCAGATTGGGAAACTCGGTCTTAGTTTGTAATAAAAAATAATAAATCAGGGAGAGACCTGTCATTAAATCACCCTTAAAGTTTTGTGTTTCTTCTAGTCAACAAGTCTCATGAACAGACCAACAATGTGTTAGTCCGTCTCTCAGTATTTTCTGACCCCCTATCCTACTGTACACGTAAAATTTCAAAATAACAGCTCACAAATTTATAGTTTTGTTTAAAAAAAACGTCTTATTTTCTAAAACAGCTGCAACAAAATATAGCGAGGGTGTATCTGGACGCTGCGAACCAATAAACACTCCAGCTAGTAAGTGACATAAGTTGAGTAGGCAAATGCTTAGCTGTGGGTTGTCCGTTTTAAACATGGCGGCCAGATAACAAACCTTCTCATGTTAACAGTACACTAAAATAGAAACAGGCAAACCAGTAACAGAGTCTTGATTCATATTTGATCAGTACTGCCTAGTTTTACAGTGAGCTGTGAGTGTTGTGGTGGTAGCCCGGCGTCCAACTTTCCCCATTTCACCTCCAGCGTCTCATCTCCCCTTTTTCTTCCTCAATAAACCTTTTTTGTAAACTGTCGGTCCGTTCTGTCCGAAACCACTACAGTGAGTTTCATTAGCCTGGTGCGTTGGACACGTTTATTTGCATAAACTTGAGAGCGAGTCGTGTTTATGCAAGCATATGCATCATGTACCGCGCTGCCGGATCTCATGCTGTCCATAGAAAATGAATAGGATCCGTCGTCTTGGCATCTGTCTCAAGCTTTAAGGTTTATTGAGAGGCACTTGATACATAATACATAATTAAGTTGAAGAAATTAAGGTAATCCGTCAATGGTCATTCAAAGGATTTTGTATAAATTTAATGGGTCATTTAACATTAATAACCCATTAATAACCTTGTAAGCCACGCAGAAAGGTAATAAAAACAATTCACCCATGAGCCTATGATACTAACAATTGCTATTACATTTAATGAACACTGTTCAGTTGAGATAAAATACTGTGTTTTGGATCATACAGTGTAACCGGTGCCATTAAATGAGAGAGCTGCGACACGCGTTGCTCTCGCTGCCACGTGGTTCACATAGCTCTCAATAGTTCCAAACAAATTGGAATGCTTACAAGCAGGACAGACAGCAACTACAGTAAATATGCAGCAGTTGATGTGCATTGATTACTACTACACTTGACTACCCTTACAGTGGCATTTTTCTGGGGAGCGATGAAGAGACTGCATTAACAGTTTGTGATCTGTTGAGAAACTGGGAAGTCATTTCAGTATGGGTCGTGTACCCCTTCATCCTTCCTTCAACTATTCATCAGAACATACATGCATAGGATAAACTGTACAGCATCTCACAAAAGTGAGTACACCCCTCACATTTTAGTAAATATTTGATTATATCTTTTCATGTGACAAGACTGAAGAAATGACACTTTGCTACAATGTAAAGTAGAGAGTGTGCAGCTTGTATAACAGTGTAAATTTGCTGTCCCCTCAAAATAACACATCACACAGCCGTTAATGTCTAATCCGCTGGCAACAAAAGTGAGTACACCCGCAAGTGAAAATGTCCAAATTGGGCCCATTTAGCCATTTTCCCTCCCCGGTGTCAGGTGACTGGTTAGTGTTACAGTCTCAGGTGTGAATGGGAAGCAAGTGTGTTAAATTTGGTGGACAGACTATACACCGCACACTGCATGAAATTGGTCTGCATGGCTGTTGTCTCAGAAGGAAGCCTAAAGAAAGGGGTGTACTCACTTGTTGCCAACGGTTTAGACGGTTAATGGTTTTAGCGGTTTAATGGCTGTGTGATGTGTTATTTTGAGGGGACAGCGATTTTACACTGTTATACAAGCTGGACACACTACTTTGTAGCAAATTGTCATTTCTTCAGTGTTGTTACGTGAAAATATATAATCAAATATTTACACAAATGTGAGGGGTGTACTCACTTTTGTGAGATACTATATATAATATATATACTGTCCACATGTTTTGACAAATTATCTTGTGATGCTTTGGAAATTTTCAAGCCAATAAAAAAATGTTATATAATGTTAAGTCACGTTCACATAAACACACACGGCGAGGGAATATCAATGAATGCCAGAAGCTGCTCAATTTATGCCAAGAAAGAAGTTTAGTCAATAGTGCCAACTACACAAGTCAACCAAGGGCATTCAATTAAACATTTTACTATATATGATACCCAGGGAGAGGGTAGGTCTGTTTTCCTTGTCTTCAAAGAAACTCATGCGACCTTCTACAGGGAGAGAAAGATGGCAGAAAGCAGACAAGGAAAGGCATAGAAGTGGTCAAGATTGCATTCTTCCACAGCAGCAGTAGGAAGAAAAGCAGATCTGACAAAACTAGTCATTTTTTTGTCAAGGCTCTCCATTGCCAAAAAAAATAACATGTCATAGGCCTGTTGCTGCTGTTGAGAGTGGTGAAGAAAGATGAAACAGTGTTAAGGTTAATATATTGAATATACTGAAGGACACAGATTAAATACACATCGAAAGCAAACGTTGATGAAGTTACAGAGGTAAGAGTACACACCTACAGTTAGGTACATACTTATTTGGATGTTGCCGTGATTTTATTTTATTTTGGCTTCGTCCTTCAGTACAGGATTTGAAATTAAATAACCGTGCCAGGTAACCACATGGTACCTGGCACCTATTTCCAGGAAAAACATACCCAAACTAAATCAGTAATATCTCCTCAACCATTAGGCCTAGATGCATAATTCTGGTCTCCTTTGAAAGGTCAGAAGCTAAGGAATAAAAATCAGTTGCACATTAACATATTTATTTTACCATTACAGACTACATGTATATGCAATACAGAAAAAATTATATTGTCATCCTTGCCTGGGGAAAAAAAGCTATATTTTAATGCAATAAACCATCAAAACCATCATATGGTAGATTATAATGCACCTGAATATTTATTATTATTATTGAAACTGTAAGGATTATTTTTAGGGCCCGAGCATGAACCGTGCGAGGTCCCTCGTTTTTTTTCCTGCAAAGTAAGCTCGGTTTTGGGGGCCTAAATAAACTCAAAAACTCACCAAACTTTGCACACATGTCAGAAGTGGTGAGAAATTTCGTATTTTATGGGTTTCGCACATAGGCGTGGCAAAATAGCTCGCTAGTGCCCCCTACAAAATTGAAAATAATTAGCCCCTCGGCCACATTCAACCTACATGCACGAAATTTTGCTGCTTGATAAATGTCCCGCCCCGAAGACATCTACACGCCGATATTAATTTATATTCATAGCGCCACAAAGGGGTCACAGGAAGTGATGTATAACACCTTCATGCAGCGTCCGAAGTGCGTAGCAAATTCACAGCCGCACCGGCAGAGCTCCAGAATATGCAACGCGACCGCCACACGCCCCGACGTGCTACACGTGCGACAGCCTGCCCAATGCTGCTTGCAACTTTAATTTCTAATACACCTGGAATACAACTGTAACTGTAAATTTGATGTTATTACACAATCTTTCAAAAATATACCAGGCGAATGTCCATGTTTTGGCCATATTTACTGTTTTGTATGTTCACTTTTATTGGGAGTCATCTTCAAAACATTATTTCTCTCCATACAACAACGTTCCAAATAACAAAGCTTCCAAAACATTGAAATATTTATAAAAACAGTCAATATTCCTATGACCAAAAGCACTCCCATGCTGTAAGTGGGCTCTTTCTCTGTCGAAGAGGCGAATCGATTGATATCTTGCATGTCTATGTTGCTCCTGAGGGTCGCCAGCAGAGGCCGATAAAGCCCGCCTCCGCCAAAGTAAAGTCTTTTTCTCTACTTCAATCTGACAACAGAAACGAAACTTACCAGCGAAGCCGACCTCATCAAGATGGCGGCCCGCCAGACGGTCTCTGTTGACACAAACGACCGCTGATTTTGGACGGAAAACAGCTAGAACAGTGAAAATTGATTACCTGCCCTGTATCATACAGGCTTTTCTCAAATAATAATGTCTGCAGCAGACATCTTGGGCGAGTAGTGGACTGCTGTGTGTGTGTGTGTGTGTGTGTGTGTGTGTGTGTGTGATAAAACCAATCAATCTTTTCCCTTTCAAATTTATATTTTGTGTGGGAGAATGTGTCTTTAGTGATTTTTTAGATATTATGCCCATCAACAAGATTTCTACCGCTTCACCTGTTACTAGTCAATACATTAAAACTCAACTCAGGTGTAAACGGCACGTAAAGCCACACAGTAGTATTTATCGGGTAGCCATTCATTCACTTGAAATGAAATCGTGGCACTGCTGCTGTGTTATTTGTTTTATTTTGTAATATTATTTATATTTTGTATCCAGGTTGATAACAGGTGCTGCTCTCTCAGGTTATGTTCTGTTTGGAGATGTGTTCAACCAGTTTTTTTTATTATGTGTATTCCAATGACTTAAAGCCAACCAGCAGTTAGACAGTTCTCTGTTCAGAGAGGATTGTGGATATTTTAGTTGTTTTATCTCAAGGCTTCATGTGATGTGAGGTAGTTCAATCATGGCGATTTCAGTGTGTGTTCTGCAGCCTTTTTAAAGTACTACTGCCATAGTCATCAATGGCTGTGATGCAGCTAGGTGGTTTATTAGAGGCTGGTGCGGTTTGTACATGGGTATACTGTGAACCGTTGTGGTGGGCTGGTCTGGATCAAAGTCCAGGGCCATTTTTTACTCCCAGTCCGTCCCTGCCCCCTGTCCCCGAGCTGCCGGAATACACTGTACACAATCAAATACAATCCAATACAACAGCTCAGCCATACATTACTAGAGGTGTTAATTCAATTTTCTTTTAGTAGTGAGGTACTGTTTCTAATATTCTGCCCCAATAATGTATGTAAGTAGGGAAGACAAAAAATTTGAAACACCCCTGTGTTGTTATGTCACATAAAAATGAACCGTTCGCCGGCTTTCTTGGCTGCCAGTGACTTGTGGTCGACCATTAATCGGCCTAGCTGATTATCGTGGCCGATTTTCAGCATTTTCCCAATAATCTGCATCGGTCTTTTTAAAAACAGATATAATGAATTAATTAAAAAATGGGCTTATTTGGCCGCTTCTTTCTGTCTGCAGTCACCACTCTGTGAGCTCGAGCAATGTCCCGCTCACAGTACTAGCTAGATTGACTAGATTGGTTACACGAGTAATAGCCTATCAACACTGACTATAGTGTGGAAGCAGCAACTAGAAAGAGTGAGCCATCACGCCGCAGCACCTCCCCTCCTCTCTCAGCAGAGCTCTGCATACATGCGGAGCAAAGTGAGCTGAGAGCAGTTTAAATTACACCAGTTAACCATAACTACGCCTGTTACTGTAAGTAAGCGCAGCAAAACCAGCAGTAGTACTAGTAAAAGGCTGATACTGCATCATAGTGATGGCAAGTTTGAGTCTTATGACAGACTTGTTCATTAAAATGAAATAATCTTTTTTTTGAGTCATTTCGTTCATTTCGTTCATTTGAACTAGGCTGGTTATTGCGGCGCTGCAGCCCTCCAGTGGGCGATTAAAAAACAGCGCCGTTCTCAAATACGGAAGGCCGCCTGGCTTGCTTTATTTGACAAAGTATAATGCACAAATTCACCTCTTGATTACTCTCTATCATCATTATATAAACCCCCCTGGGCCCACAACCAAATTCAAACCATGTAAAAACCACGGAAATATGTTGCGAATATGTAATCACCACTACTCCACCTAAATCCTTCCATTGTCACAATCTCTCACGAGTATACAACCAGACCAGCCATGTAAAGGCTTATGTATATAATTACTATCATTATCTCTGAAGTGCTCATTCATACAGCAGCCTAACATCCCTATCCATGAGTAAAATATTAATATCAGATTTGCAGTAAATATATAGAAGTAATAAGCTTGATACACTTATAAACTTCATGAAAGAAGAATTCATGGCAGAGCTAGTGTATTAAATTGCATTACATTGTACAGGTGTACCTAATAAAGTGGCCACTAAGTGTTTACAACACAGTGAAGATCAGTAGCTGAACGGGAGCATGTGTAAATGCCTCTGTAGCTAAAATTATTGGATGTCTCATGTACACTATTTACATAGAAAATGTGGGAGAGTCCGTGTTGTTGGTGGGGGATGGTATTTGTATTTCTCTGCTATGCTGTTTCTATGAAGCCTGTATACAGTTGCCAGTTTATTGGGTACACAGAACTAAAACTAATGCAATAAATCCTGCCTTCATGAAGTTTAAAATGATTTTTGTTTAGAACATTGTCGATTCAACCCCATGGTTATTTTGGAGGAGAGCTGTTTCCGACAGCTACATACCTTATTGCTTTTTGGATCGTTTGTATTTATCTGGCTTGCTGGGTCATCAAAGTCAGTCTCCCATGGTTTCACATGTCAGTCTCTTCAACAGAAAAATATAAAAAGTAATTATCTATCTGCAGTTATACTTTCTTTTCACTGAGATTTATGCTGTTGATGTTATCACCTGTCACTGATGCACTGTCCAACAAATAATGTATGTAATGTAATGACTGAATTACCCAAGAAACAACAATAACGCGTTCTCATCTCAGTGCGTCATTACCGACGCTTTCAGTCAGCGTGACACGTTCTAAACTTTCTTAGCTCTGAAAGGCATTGGTTTGTCAAGGTAATTAACTGGTCAAGAACATAGATTTAAACAGATCTGAGCTTCTTATTCACGAGAGTTATTAAAAAGCACCAACACCTTTAACACAAACGCAGCTAGCTAGCTAGCACTTCCGTTCTGTACAAGACGCCCCAGAGCGTCTCATAGAAACGCACCCGGAGCGTCTCAAGCAGGCTCAAATCCATGCAAAGTTAGATACAAGCTGTCCATTAATTGTCATCATGTACTAAAATGGTTGCAACTAACTGTTGCTAACTTTAACAACAAATATAATAAATGAATATAACCTTTGTATGACAACGAACTTCTGGTAGTTTAAAATCTGGTAGTGAAGTGTTGCTCAGGTTATGCCGGCCGCTGCTAACAATCACAGGGCATTCCTAAACCGAGGCTGGTCAGAAACGATTATCGGCCCAATTGTGATCAGAAATCCGCAACAGCCAATGCAAATACATTTATTTATGATCTAACAAACCTAAGTGCAATTTCATGTGAGTGCAACAGCATCTGTATTTAATACGTTTGAAAGGAAGGTGCAAACCGCAAAGTGTTGCGCAGAGATGGCTTCTGTTATTGTTGTGAGAAGGAGACACAGAGAAATTAACAGTAGTAGATAATATTATTGTATATCTATATATAGAAATAAAATTATTATATTTTATTTATTGTTTTTTGTATTTTCCTTTAGCTTTGGCAATACTGTTGTATTAACATTCATGCCAATAAAGCAAATGTCGTTTCAACCTAACTTCTTTTCTCCATGAGAAGGAAGAATTTAGAAACTTGCGTGGCGCTGCAGAGAGCCCCCAGCTGTATAATAGTGCACGGTTCACGCCTAAAATTCATCCAGCCCGAGGGAGCGATCAACAACTGTTCACATCGCGCCGGAGGGGATGGGATGTTGGGGCGCACAGGGTGCAGGGACAGGAGATCTCGGAGCGAACGGGCACATTGTGGACGGTTGCTGATTGTTCCCTACGCCTGGATGAAGCACGATCTGCTGGCATTTCCTCGCGTCTGGGTCATTGCCCGTTCTCATCTCAGGGCGTCATATACTGATGATTTGAGAAAGGGTGACAAAGCGTAATTATTTGACGTTAAAGGCACCCTTTAGCGTCTGTGTGAGACACGCTCTGGGGCATCCCTTACAGACCGGAAGTGCTAGTTAGCTAGCGCCAGCTAGCTACGTTCGTGATAAAGGTGTTGACCGCCCCCCGAAGCCCCTACCCTTACCACAACCATCAGAAATGTTAGTACCTAAACCTAAGTCACTGACTTTATGCATGTCGACCAGCTAACCCTACAGCTGCTGACAGGTAGGGTGAGCCTCCCTTGTGTTGCTGCAACGTAGCAAACGGGGGCGTTTCATACGGACGCTGAAGGGTACCTTTAGTGTAAAATCCTTACGCTTTGTCATGCTGTCTGAAAGCGTCAGTTATGACGCATTGAGATGAGAATGTGTTGGTCATTCCAGCATACTGTAGTTCTGCTGGGGTTTCCCGAAGCAGTTTTTCAGGTGTGCTGTCCCAAGTACTTAGGATGGTACTTTTGGTACGATTTCCACATACTCGGGATGGACTGAATGAAGCAGTCGCTGCTTTACCTCCAGACTCTCCATGGCGCAAACATTAAAACTCATTTAAATACTGCTACCTCCATTGTGTTTGCTCCTGTTGTCATCTACGCAATAATTCTTAGTAAATCACCCATAACAGGTACTACAATTGCACGAGCAATATTTTAGAATGCACACTCAATTTAGTCCTCTTTATTCGGGCCCCAAGTGTGTGGTTCTGCGTCTGGACTGAATTGTCTGGTGTGTGCGTTCTTAATATAAAAATATAAAAAATTTGTTAAAATCTGTCGTTTTGTCTATGACGTCCCACTCAGGTCTATGAGAGTGTCACAAATCTTGCATTTAACGGCACAGTCACCAAGGACACGCATACTTAAAACCAAAGTAAGGCACTTCTGCAGGAATAAAATGTATTTTATCAACACTGGAGGGGTGAGGTTGTGATAAACCAACGCAGACATTAACTTTGGGTGTTTTTGGTCTCTTTTGTAACTATGATGCTTTCTGTCTGGCCCTTAAACTATAAATATTCTGTATATAGAGTTCTTCACTCTTTGCACAGTGGATTTACCAGGCAGCAGTGGGGTCAAAGGTCAGAGGGAGAACACCAGCAGCAGGTTGTTGGTTCAGCATGAAGATTGGCCTTTGCTTTGATCAAATACTGTGACCTTCTGATCTCTGCGAGAAGCACCACACTGACAGTCAGGGTAAATCCCTTCCATTAAAAGGCAGACACTGTATAAGTGAATGACCTCGTGGTGGCGAGTAATTACTGAAGTCATCCTGACTCACAGTTGACCCGACTCACAACGTAGGGATGACTCACAGCTCACTGTACCTTCCGCCGTCATTAAAACACAGTGTGAGCTGCTAATAAGAAAACCACTCAGGAAACATGGAGGACGAACTTGTGAAGAGCCCTGCAGGGACCCAGGTGACGATCACAATCCACCTGCTGGAACAGCGACGATGATTCACAGTGATGAGGAGAAAGAAGATGGATATTTCAGGCATCAAGAGTTCCTGAATTAAAAATCTGGTTCGTTTTCGAATAAACCACATGAACTGACATATCTGGTTTTATGTTAAAAAGTAAAAAGGTACCAGACTGTACAAGACATTAAAACTAGAGAAGATGGTTCACTTTACTTTATTTGTTCATTTGATAGTGACAGAGCATGTTAATGAACATCGGTATAAAAATACAAGATGTAAACATGCCAGAGATCTCATGGAAGAAAAACAACAATACACACATACAAATATACTATACGCAGTAGAAAAGGACAGAATACATTGTGCAACATGTCAAGACATTGTCTCCCTTATTGCATCGGCCATTACAGTATTTATTTCCTTTTACTGATTACGCTGTTTGTCCAAATGTGGTGCACCTACGTCACCACCTCTAGTGGTTGCCCTGGTGCCAATGCCACTGTTCAGTTAATTCATTTAAAGAAAGTTGGTCAAGTCCATGCAAAGCCGTATACATGAAACAAGCACATTTTAAGTTTTTTAAACTCTCAAAGCGTAATATATTACATTTTTGCAGAATGCTAGACCTATTATACCTACCTATTATATAGAATTTGTACATTACATTGTAAAAACAATTTGACTTTTAAATTTAAATTTCCACTGAAAAGAAACACTAATAGACCTTGCAGATGTTCTCACTATGCTGCTCTCAATGTGTAATAATATGGTATCAGATTATTGCTGTGATCTGAGGATGATAATGATGATGATTATGATACAGAAGGAGTCTTCCCCTCAAAGCAGACCCAGCTGATTGGCCTGGAGTGTCAGGCCTGTGCTGAAATGCTCAAACAGGTTGTCATGATTTTCCAGGTTCAGTTTTGTTAATCACTTCCTGTCTCTGTGTTTTCTCGTCCTTGATTGTTTTTGTTTTGTCATTTATTCATTCTTCCTGTTTTATTTGGCTACTTCCCTCTCCTCTCATTTCTGGTCACTTCCCTTTTTGCTCTTGTGCGTTTCCACTAGTTTGATTATTTTACTCTTCCCCGGTTGTTTTCCACCTGTGCCTCGTTTACCACCTCCCTCTTGTGTATTTAAGTCTGTGTCTTTTCATTGTTTTGTGTTTGTTTGGTCTGCATTGTATGGTCAAGTGTCCCAGCCTGCTTTCTATGTTTCCTGCCCGCATTTTGGATGTCTTTTGGAATATGGATTGTAGATTATTGCCTGCATAATTATTGATCCTGGCCTGCCTCTACAGAGTCTGTTCATCCTTTTGTGTCGTTGTTTTCTTAATAAACACTGCAAATGAATCTGCCCTGCTTGGGTGTATTTTTTTGCTGTGCCTGCGCTCGGCAGTCCTGATATGGGTAAATCAAACAGAAAACAACACAGCTACAGTCCCTCAGAACTATAGACCTGTATGATTTCTGTCTGCCATCACATGCCAATGGTCACATGCACATACACTTCAACGCAGGGTTCAGTCAGAGTGGAATGCGTTTGGCAGAGAAGTGTGGAGAAAAAAAAGACAGCACAGGAGAGAAAGAGAAAGAGAAAGAGTAGAGGTGAGAGGGAGCACAGTAAAAGGAGGAAAGCGCCGCAAAATGCTGTAAAATTACAGATATCTTCATAAGCAAGGGACGTGGGTGTTTAAAAAAGAAAAGAAAAATATACTAGCAGCAAGTTGATTACATGTTTTTAAAAAACTTAATCGTGCCATGCCAGCAGGAGATGTAAAAGCATGGAAATAATCTGGGAAATAAAAACTGGCTTTTTTTTCTGTCAGGTGGAAGTAGCTCCAGTCACTCAGAGCTACCAGAGCTTAATGATGATCGACACATGTCCAGTCAGAGCTCTCGGGAAATGCACAAAACAAACACCCCCAAAAGTGCACACAAATGACATATATTTACAGATAAATAGATAAATGGATAGATAGATAGATGTTTTGATCTATTTGTTTACACTAAAAGTAAAAAGTATTTTTACTGACAAAAGATGCAAAAGTTTAATATTTCAACATAAAGCTTTAAAAATACGTGATCTGCTGTGGATGCGTGGAGATTGGCCTGGACCGACAATAGATTACCGGCCTGAAAATATAATCCCATTCCGCCCCTGCCTCAAAGTGTGTTGGTACTAAAATCTGAAAATAAAATCCCTTCAGTCGAGGAGATATATCTGTAAAATCCTGTTGCAGGGACAGTGAGTATAAGACAAAGTGAAATGTACCTTTAAACCACCCCCTTTTGTTCGAAGCCATTTCCTATTGACAGCCTGCTGGGATTCTGAATTGAAAGGGCATGATCTTTTCTGAAGGCAGACAGGGGATTGTACAGACACTATTTTCAGAACCACATCAAGCCAATTAGCACAGCAGCAGCTAAGCTGGTGCATGCTGGGAGCCTGCGAATGTATGAGAATGTGTGTGTTCGAGTGTGAGTGTGTGTGTGTTTGCATCTGTTTTATGTAAGCTGAGCCATATGTTCGTGTTCCAACTGTATGTGGTTGTGCATCGTGCTGCATGTCTCTTTGCAGCCATGCGGAGGGTTAAAATTATCCCGGGCTCGTTAGCTAAAGCGTCCCAAGCGTCTGCTAATTAGCACATAATAGGACAGGCGCGTCCGCCACAGAGGGGCCTGTAATTTAAGAATAAAGTTCATTTTCCTTCTAGAGACATTCCTCACATCCGTGACCAGGCGACTACAATCAGCCTCCTCCCCATTAGCATCGCTCGTCAGCCGTGAACCATCAGTTATTATTAGCTAACAGTGCTGTTATTATACTACACACAGCACACGGGGAACAAATCTCAGGGTGTCCACTCCTTTATTAAACAAAAGTATAATTTCTCTGCTCATTTTGGACTAATTTGTTATGTTTTGGGAGTTTTCTATGAAAGGAAAGCTGTGGTTTTGCAGGCTTTTTATTTTGCAATCCCTGAAGTGTAGTTAGCGGTGAAACCTCTGCCGGAGGAGCAAACAGGAAACTGGAAATGTGACCGTGTTGAAGGTGTGAGTGTGCGAGCAGCAGCTGGAAATAGATAGTAGATGAATCACATTCAGTTTGTTCTGTAATTGCTGCCTTCGCTCAGAGACAAGAGAAGAGCCATCTGGAGCTACAGCCATCAGCTTCTGTGGAGGACTGAGAAATGATCATGATATCAACATTCACAGGGATGATTTCCAAAATTAATCAGCGCCAGCTGAAACATATAACACCTTTAATGAAGGAACAACTCCATGCTGCTTGATTATTATTGAACTTAGTAGATATCTAAAGACTAAATTGGGGTTGTGAGGGTGGAAACATTTGTTGTTTGTGCTTTGTTTATTAAAATATATTGAGCAACAGCTGTCAGGGAAAGTGAGTATTCTGGTAATACAGCTGTTACATGTAAATTGGAACCAACATGTTAAATCAAAAGAATTTATTTTCATTTAAAGGTGCAGTCAGTAATATTTCAATTTCTCATTTCTCAAAACTATCATAATTTATTCAAAGGTAACATCAAGCTGTGTCCCATTACATTTTCATCTAAATAGATAGCTGTTCACACGCCGCATTTAAGTTTGAATATCATTTACATTACATTAAAGGTGCAATGTGATACATGACCAGAATTATTTTTAAAACATTATTGTTTATAATTATGAATCAGAATGAGATTTATTTGCCAGGTATGTGTACACAGAAGAGGAATTTGAATCAGGATTGAACATTGCTCACAATGTGCTTACTCTTACAATAGTACAGTAACACTAATAAAATCAAACACAGGCTACAGTATAGAGATAAGAAATGGATCTGCAGTGATGTTTCCTGCCCATTTCCTGACTCTGGAAATGTTTAAGTCCTGAATGGAGGGCAGGTTGGCACCGATGATCTTTTCTGCAGTCCTGACTGTCCGTTGTAGTCTGCTCCTGTCCTTTTTGGTGGCAGATCCAAACCAGACAGTGATGGACGTGCAGAGGACAGACTGGAGGATGGCTGTGTAGAAGTGGATCAGCAGCTTCCTTAGGCAGGTTGAGCTTCCTGAGCTGATGCAGGAAGTACATCCTCTGCTGGGCCTCCTTGATGATGGTGTCAGTGTTGGGCTCCCACTTCAGGTCCTGGCGTATAGTGGATCCCAGAAACCTGAAGGATTCCACAGCAGACACAGGGCTGTTGAGTATGGTGATGGGGGGGGGGGGGGGGGGGGTTGGCTCCTCCTGAAGTCCACGATCATCTCCACAGTTTTGAGCGTGTTAAGCTCCAGGTTGTTCTGACCGCACCAGAGAGCCAGCTGATCAACCTCCCGTCTGTAGGCCGACTCGTCACCGTCCCGGATGAGACCGATGACCGTTGTGTCATCAGCGAACTTCAGGAGTTTGACAGGTGGGTCTTCTGAGGTGCAGTCGTTGGTGTAGAGGGAGAAGAGCAGTGGGGAGAGCACACAACAGTCCCAAGTTGACTGCATCATCCACTGACCTGTTTCCGAGGCAGGCGCAAAGCATACTTACAATCACAATGCCGGCTTAAATGTTGTGATGTCTGACAGCCATCCCAATGGACGATGGGATCGCCTATCGGCCCAACCCTAAATCATGGACTGTATATAAGAAGTGGACGTAGTCATCATGACATCACCCGTTGGTTTGTGGACTGCCGTTTTGAAGCCTTAAGTTTGGCTGTTACGGCGCCGCCATGTTGTTTTTTTGCAACATGACCATATTTGGACAAGACGGTGGAGCCAAATGCCGTGTGTGGAGCTAGCTAGCTTGCTTAGCTAGGTGCATCTGTAAGTCACGTTAGTCATTTTAACAAGGATGAGATTCTTGGCTAGCGAAAAAAACAGTCTTAGAACAAAATGTACTCACCAGAGAAAATTAACTCTAACTTCAACTTGTCAATCTCGCCCTTAAGCATACTCTGCTTTCTGGTCTTTTTCCCTCTAAATGGGACCATAATTTACTAAATGAACCTCATGCTGTGTTGAAGAAGACTTGAAACTAGCGATTGAGCCCATAAACTCATTATGAAAGTGTTTACTGAGGGAATAAATCAGCTGAGAAGTAGGGTCATTTTACCATTATTTCTAACGGAGCCGGACTTCTTTTTCTTTTTCAGCGAATAGTGAATAAATTATGATGTACACAAAGATGTGACGTAAATTTCCTCATATTAATACATGAAACTAACAGAAATGGCACATGCATGTCCATCATGTTTTCAATATGTTTTCCATCGTTCGCTTTGACTAATACTGGAGAATTGGCTTCACCAGTTGTTTATCCCGATGTGCACATTCAATCGCATTTCCTTTCGCAGATTTTCGGTAAATTTGCTAAAACTTTGCACTACATTTGGATGGAAACCTAAATATCGTGAATATTGCTTCCATTTTTTTCCACTTATCGACAGCTGATATTTAACAATCAGCAGAAACTATAAACTAATGATAGAAGATGCATAGAGCCGCTGATGGCCGCAGACAGACAGATCGATCAGAGAGCCTGGGAGTCTCACTTCCTGTGTCCCTGCCCATCTTAACCTTTACCGCCACTGGTCGACAAGTCCATCAATCAAAATGACTGGCATCTGCAGCAGCCCCTCATCCTGCTGATCGATGGCATGGATTTTCTCCTCTCAGACACAGATATTATGACATCTGATGGCTCCTATCTGACATAAACACACACACACAAGCAAACAGTGAGCGGAGAATAGGTGGAGATCAATCTTGCGCGTCTGGTGTCTTATCACCATCGTCGCTCAATAACACTTTGAATGGAGGATGAATACTAGAGGGAGGAGGAGGATTGATTGTTTCCAAAGTGGGCACACAGAGGGACTTCCTATATGGAAATGCAGCATCTGGAAAACAAATACAGTAAAAAATATAAACCAGCACTTCCTATAAATCACACAAGTTAGAATACTAGTAACCGTTTTGAAAACCATGCAGCAATTATTGCTGTTGTTCATCCGTCCCGACAAGCTTTGATGACTAAATAAGCTCTTATTAAATAAAATAAATGGACACTGTCAGTATAGTTTCTTTCACACATTTTTTTTTAGGTATATTGGCTAATCATAATATTTTATATATAAATATAATAGTTTATAATAACATCGGGCATCGCCATGATTAAAGTGTCATTAAAGTGATGGCAGTCTCTTGATGTTATTCCATGAAACAGTCTTATCTTCACATATTCATCTCATGTATTTAAGCTTCAGACACAGTGTGTTTATATATAAATACATGTTCTTGCCACTTTCTCGCCCATCATCTTTTAGTAACTTTGTCAAACATCACCATGAAGCATCTAATTCGTCCTCACTACACCAGACAGAGGGGTGGGTTGTGGTTGTGTTTGGGGTATGACAGCTGGGATCGAATCTGGGACTTTGCAGTTACTTTGTAGTGATTTAAGCCTAAACCACGAGCCCACCACGGCGCCCCAAATCTAAAGCTGTCTCATCTTTGTCACTTGTTATTTAAATTAAAGTTGTTTGTGCATGTTACGGCTGAATGTGTTTCCCCATGCTGTTTCCTCTTCTGTCCTCCGGTTGCTACATCTGATTGCTAAATGAGGTGCACCTGGCTTAGGAACGAGGTCCTTCAAAGCTCCTGTGCCGGTGTCAGAAGAGAGGCTTTTCTGGAACTGCAGGTCTTGCTACCTTCTTGATTTATTGTTTTGGTTTTTTGTATTTGTCTTTTTATGCTGATAAATCCCGAGGATTTGGCTGTTGTTTTTCTGTGGTTGGTTTGGGTCAGTTTCGGGAGCGTTGTTCGCCCCATAGAGCCGCCTCAGGGTGGAAAAGAGTGCGAAATAAAAATATATATTAATAACAAAATAGAAAAAAATCTTTTCTGTTTATTTCTACAAAATTCAGTTTAGTTAGGCCTGAAACTACCTTGAGGCAGACAATTTAAATGAGTTAAAACTGAACTATTTTAAAATTTTAAAATCTCACATGTCTGTGTGCCAAATTGTCCTTAGGTGTGAGTGTGAGTGGTTGTTCGTCTATGTGTGGCCCTGCGACGGACTGGTGACCTATCCAGGGTGTACCTCGCCTTTCGCCCGATGTCAGCTGGGATTGGCTCCAGCCCCCCCGCGACCCTGTACACAGGATAAGCGGTTGATGATGGATGGATGGATGGATGGATGGATGGATGGATGGATGTCTGTGTGCCAATCTGTACCTATAGTCGTGTTATTGTCCTGTAAGTGTCAATAGGAGACACGTTTCTGTTTAATCAACCGAATTATGTATTTATTTTCAGCTTGTAGTATTTATTCTGTTCCTTTATGTTTATACTTTTGACGTTGTGTGAAATAAAAACAATTAAATAGAGAAGAGGAACATTCATTTGACTAACAAACGGATTTATTTTTTTAGCATTTATCTTGGTTTTGAGGTTTGTGTTTGAGAACTCAGTGATGTTCAGTCCTGCAAACTGTAGTGGAAGTACAAAATAGTTTGCTCACTGTTGTCAGAGAAGTTGGTGAGTGTCTGCAAACTGTGAGGCAAACAGAGCTGTGAGCAGCGACAACTCGTCTCGACACTCTCCACTCTGCTGCGTCTGACTGTAGGGAATCATTATGAGCCATCTGAGGATGTTTATTAATGACCTTGGCATGGCATCGCTGGAGGTGGCTGCCATGCTGTTAATGCTATTCACTGGCACACAGCGAACTGTGGCAGCGCACAAAGAGAGGCAGGGAGGCAGAGGACAAGGCGCCTGGTGGACATCCATATTAATGCCAAGCTTAGCCTGTGTTCTGCTGCCATGAGCCCCAGCTGAAGTCCAGACAGAGCAGCCTGATCCCTCTGGACGCGCTCCTTTATCTTCATACCAACACATCCGCTCCAGCCCAAACTGTCACGAGACGTCTCGAAAGATGTCCAGGGATGTCCTCAAAACGTCTTCAGATGCCTTCTGATGTTGCAGGAAGTTGGAGAAACATGAGGGCAAAGTTTGGAAGTCCACACAGAAGCTGTTGACTTCACTTTAAAAGTCAAAATGTTGAGTCAAAGGTGAAGTTTTGTGCATCAGAAGAGCAAAAACTAGATAAAACAGCCTCTTCTGTGGATCGTATCCCTCATTTCACCCAGCAGCCACACTGTGCAGCTCTCTGTAGATACAGTCTGTGCCTAAGAAGGAGGAGGAATCTGTGGATTGTCCATGTGGATCACTAATTCAAGCAGACTGCCCACTGCTCACGCGGGAAGTAACATTTGAATGAGAGTTGTCCTAAATGAAGAGAGATACTTGAGAAATAATTAGTCATTTCCTGTGGGAAAGGAACGTTGGCGTATTGTTTACTTGGTGATTTAAAAAGTTCAATGGGTTAAGAAACACGAGAACTCAGATGATCAGACAAGGTGATAACAAACAAAACATTTATCCAGATAATCTAAACCACTTTGTTAAAATAATTAACTCACCAAAATGCTGGAAAATGACCCCTCATTGCAAAAGAACAGTTCACACACACAAGTACAGACCTAAAAAACTGGAAAAATTCTTTGACCAAATGATGCTTTCAGTTATTTGGCAGTTTTAGTAAAGGTGTTAAGTGGCCTTAATACATATTATTAGAGTATTTATCCATGTGTAACCAGTTATTATGTCACTGCTTTTTTATGATGATGCATGTACACAACCTAAAACTTAAATGTGTGGCAGTAAGTAAAAGCCTATTCAGAAGGAATAACCATTGTGAAATTACAGGATGTGATCTGTAATCTGACAAAGCCCTGTTGAAACTATCAGCCTCTTTGTTGAGCTGTTACAGGGTCTTTGTGTTCTGATGATTGTATTGGTTCCCAAACAGGCCTGTATCCAGTGATGGGCAAGTTACTTCCAAAATGTAATACATTATAGATTACTAGTTACTGTCATTTGAGTAATTAGTTATATTACAATATTACTGTCTCGGAATTGTAAAGCTTTACACTACTTTTGAAGTTACTTTCACTGCTGTTTAATGGGCCTATTATTCTGATAATGTGCCTGCAAAAGTGGGTTCTAGTGAGTTATATCCGCGGATCGGGTGCGTCTTCTGATTAATAGTGAAATAGGATGAATCGTCTCCCCATTAAGAAAGACATTGTGCGCATTTACGCACGAGGTACGGCACGAATCTGCAGACACTCCGACAGGATCGGTCAGGATGAGCTGACAGCAGCCTCTCTGATCATAAAAGTAATTAGTTTAAGCACAAACACACAGCCTATAGAAATCTATTTACGCATGATCCATCAGGGGAGCGACCGTCTTGTTAAGAGGAGCCGAGCTCCCCCGTAGTTTGCACCCTGCCTACAATCTCGCCCATCGGATTCCAGCAACATGAAATAACGTTACTCTTTTACTCATGGATTTGTTTTTTTGGTGCAGAAATGTTTCGCAGTGTTTTTTTTAATAATGCGTTACATTACTGTAATTGCATTACTTTTGCAATGCGTTACTCCCAACACTGCCTACATCTTGGTGCTAATATGTTTCAGATTAGGAAAAACATGATCAACTTCCTCCATTCTCACACAAAATCCAAATATCATGCAGAGATAATTAAAAAAATAAGTGAGGTAGAAGGACAAGCAGCTCTTCCCACAGAACAAATTCAGAGATCCACTTTAAAATACAAGGTCATCACTTTGGACGGGTACAGTAGGTGTAATTATTGCTGGGGTTGGAGTGAAAAATGAGCCACATGCTTTCTTTGGACAGGATTAAAATCACAGACCAGTGCAGGTGATGTTGAAATCAGCTCACCTTCCCTGGAGAAATAAATCCAGTCCAAGCGGGGGCGTCAGACAGACCAGTTTTTCTGAATTATACCTTTTGCGAGGAAACACCTGAACATCTCTGTGGCTCTATGCAGAAATATAAGAATATAAGAAATAATTTGTAAATTAAATAAAAGTGTAATTGTATTAGCATCAATATATATATTTTTATTCAAAGTAAAATGTACTCCTTATGCAGAATGGATCATTTCAGAAAAATGTAAATTATTATTTTTTAGTTATAATTATTAATGTATTAATGTGTTAACTTTAATGTTGCACCTTGTAAAGCCGGAGATTCAGTAGCTGTTTAATCTATAATAATAAATCATTTATTTTGATTTTGTTTCAATAATCTGAATCAGTAAATATAAGAAAATAAATGTAATGGGGGAAAAAACTACAATATTTGACTCCAAAGTGTAGTGGAGTAGCAGAAAACGGATATACTTATGCAAAGTACAAGTGCCTCAAAATTGTACTTACAGTACAGTAAATGCTCTTTGTAACTTCCCTCTACGGCACAACCTCCAAAAATTAACACAATATTTAAACTGAGCTGGAAACATTAATGTTATATTGAAATAAAAGAAAGTATCAAATAAAGAATCCACATAAAAATCTCCAAGCGACACCTGTGCATGTTTGTTTGCATGCAGGTGAAGAAGCATGTTCCTGCCTTCACTCTGTCTGAATTCATGTGACACACACACAGACGCTTGAATCAAAGGAAAATCTACTTCCGTCACATTGAGACATCCAATTCAGCCTGTATCTTCTGGTCCTCTGATGTGATTGTCATGATGTTACAACAAAGGTCAAACAGAATCAGTTTCAGGTTGTCTCTAATGTGTGAAATGACTTCAAAGATGCTCTAATCCTAATCCTAATCTGGTTTCACAGGTGGATCGTCCGTGTTGCTTTTGAAACTCTGTCGCACGGCTCCTTTTCAAATCCACTTTTCTGATGCAAAGTAGATGAAATGCCTTGACAAACGTGCGGGCTAAACATTTGAAAGCCTTACACACATGTCGGGTGTTTTATTCACTGTTTGCTCTGAGGGAAGCAGCTGTTTTTGTTGCCTCTGTGGGCATCGATTTCACCAACAGCATTGTCTTTGACTAACAGTTATCGGGGCTGGAGAGCCGCTGGTTGGGCAGCAGAAATAATTAAATGTGCAGCCGTTGGGAAAGATGAAGCGAGTCTGTGCTGCTCTGCATGTCGCGCATTAACAAACAGAAACATAGGAATGCTGGGGAACCTGCTGTGTGGGAGGAGAACACGTCCTGCTGTCCTCCAGGGTTTCAAAGCCCAACGGTGAGGGGAGAGTGCCGGAGAGTGAACCCTCAGCCTTCCCAGACTCTACCTAATTACCTATCTACACAGCAGCGAGATGAAGAGGTGCAATTTAGCTGCCGCCTCGGTTCCACAACTTCTTCCGCATAATTGCTCGTTCTCAGCCTCCGTTTCACAGGGAGGACTCAAAGGCAGGACGGGGCCGAGAGAGCATGCATAACTGTGTATATGAGAGAGAGAGTAGATATTTCTGGATGTGTAGTTGTTTGTGTCTGAGAGGTGAAGTTGTCTCTCGGGAAGATTCACAACATGATTAAGAGTTTGCAGCCATGCTAGCAGCTCTGTGAGGTGGTGCATGATGATGTTTCAGCCTGCTGTTGTTCCAGGGCATCGAAAAGCACAAGGCACCCTTTTAGCGTCATTGTTCAACGCTTAACTAAAATTTGTTGGGGTGGACGGGCTTTCACCCAGGAGACCGTGTGAAACAAACATAATTTTCAGTAACGTTACTTAACTTAAGTCAGATAGTCATGTAAGTAACAACGTTTTATAGAGGAGACGCCCCTCAGTCACATCCTCTATGGGGAAAGAAAGCCCGTAACACCAAAGATGCCGGTTATCTCACCCCTCGTCCAATCGTCTTCTTTTAACAGCCAAAGCGGGAAACATATTTCAGCCAATCGTGTGGTTCCACATCTATTTTTACTTCTAGCGCGCATGCGTGGTATAAGTTTAACGGGTCAGGAAAAACGATTTTTAAACCTTTTTTTCGGGCAAAGTCGTCATTTTTTCAGCAGTTTTTATTAGCTTTTACTGCAGATTCTATTAGTGTAGTTTTTATGTCCTGGTGACCAGTAAAAGTGCAGCTCTGGTTCTCTCCCCTTTCATTCAGATAGGAGCCTGGTCTTGTTAGTCCGAAATAGCTGCCCAGAGGCGTTGCCGAAATGGCTGCCGAGTGGCATGACTTGCCTATAAGGACTTTGTTTGAAACCAAATCGTTATGTTTTCCTAAACCTTTTTTCTTTTAACCTGTCCTTCCTCATGGCCTGGTATGCAGAGCTGAATACCACGTTGTGCCAGACGGATTTTATTTCACAAAAAGAGTTTTAATACCCTCCTTTGTCTGTTTTGTTATTTATTTGATTATGTATTGATTTGTCACCGGGCCGCACAGGGCCTGAGGCAGAATGAAAAGGAGAGACAGTCAAGCAAAATAAATAAACACAGCACAATTAATTTAAAATGAAATGAAAAGCATAGTAAAGATATGGTTCTACCTGTGACAACCTAAATTTTTGTGTGTGTCTATGTGTTTGAGAATATAACTTATGTGCAAAAGCTACGTTATAGGGTACCCAGTGCATTAAAAATGTCCATTTGTGATGCCCTCGGTTAAGAACGGGTTGGATGTTTAGCATGTTCACCATCTTACTTTAGCGTGTTAGCATGCTAACTAATTAGCACTAAACATTAGGCACAGCTGAGTTTGATTACAGTCAAAGGGAGACCAAATCACTGCATTAAAAGATTAAAAATAACAAGATGTGACTGATGGTAACAGTGTGACAAACTGCATTATTTCAATGATGGTGTAATAATGACAAGCTTAAGCGAGATCCCCTCACTGCTTTTCAAGGTTACTGGTATCATCTGTTGATGATACTTGTACAATGTCAACTGTTGCCCATAGAGCGTGCTCAGTAGAGTCCAGCCGAGCAGGATGTGAGCATGTGCGTCCTTGGGGTTTGGTTCATGTGTTAATCTTCACTCAGAGCTGATGTTTTCAGCTCTTCACTTTAAGTCCCACGCTTCATGTACGTCCTGATTAAGCCATCACGGTTTGCTTTTATTGATACTTACACTTCAGCCGAGAGTGAAAACGCTTTTGCATTATCAAGTTTCTTTCTGTGCAAATGGAGACTTCATGGCTCGTTTAGAAGGCAATAACAAGACTTTTTTCTGGAGGACTTTTTGTTAAAACTGGATATATAATTACGCTTCTTGTATCTTGTGCAAATGTCTTTTTATTACTTTCCTTTTACAATAGGTGGCTTTTTTTTTCAAGAAGTTACTATTGTCATCACTGAAGGACCGAGAACCAGTAATAGATAGATCTATTCCACATGGAGTGTTTTGCTACACCGTTCAATCAAATGGACATTTTGCATCCCCTTTACATCAGTTAATGCACATTTCCCGACATATGTGTGGTCTTTGGAAACTTTGAGAGCTCGACCAGACTTTTAAAATAGTAAAAAGTTCTGTACGTTTGAACAATGTCTGGCAAAACAACATAAGATTGTAATGATGGAGCCTCTGGTGAATTCAGCAGGGATGAAGAGGTTAAATAGATAGATTTTCAGCTTCACGCTTCCTGGAACACATTTTGGCTTAAATGCAATCTGAAGATCTCACCACCACACATTGGCAGTCCTGCAGAGTCTCAGCGCAGCCAAAAACACTGAATATTCCAGATCCACTTCCTGTGGAGCGTCTGCAGGCTGCTGCCCACAAACTCCCAGTACCACTAATCGAAAGAAGAAGGGGAGAAACAACAGGCAGCGGGAGTCTTTATCGACATCACCTACTGGAACACAACAAGGCCAGGGGTCAAAGGTCACGCAGGGATAGGGGTCGGGGCACAATCGCCACTATCAAACACTTAAGTCAGACAGAAAGCTGAACGCTGCTCGTGACCAGGCCAACAAACTGCTTATCAGCCGCCACCGGAGACAGAGAAGAAAAACCTGAAGGAGTTTGTGTTCGAAACCAGCGCACACACACACACACACACACACACACACACTTCGTTAATCTCCATCTGAATGTACTTGTTGTGAGGATGCAGGTAGAAAGTGTTGACACATGTGATCGGTCCATTTCTTCAAAACACAGTCTGTTAAAGCAACGCAGAGAGAGAAAGAGAGAGAGACCGGTGCAGCAAGAGAAAAGCTTCAAGCAGTGATTTTCGTGGTCTTCGTCCCCTCAGCGGTGCTTGGAGCTGAGCGGAGGATCGTCATAGAACAAACGGCTCTGAGTGGGATCCTGTCTGTTACTGCAGAAAGAGAAGGATGCTGACAAACAGTAATTATATTCAGAAATAATCTTCAGGCAGGGAGAAGGGTTCTGCAGCACACACTTTAAGCTCCCTTTTAAATAGTATTTAAAACAAATGATTATTATTATAGAATAACAGTTTAGATAAGTGACTTATTTATGTTACAATCCTGCACATAGACAGAATAAGACCCTTTTTTTCCCTGTATTTGTTTTAATGTTTCTTCTTTTAGATTAAGTACAAAAGTGGCTTCTGGATTTAGTTGCAGTATAAATCACTTGGGTTTAAACACAGTATGAATGTGGTTTCTGGCAATGTTAATGTAATGTAACCCGGGCCTCCT
The DNA here is from genome assembly GCF_021292245.1 of Micropterus dolomieu. NCBI lineage: Eukaryota > Metazoa > Chordata > Actinopteri > Centrarchiformes > Centrarchidae > Micropterus > Micropterus dolomieu. The sequence goes on along the minus strand of NC_060168.1, from coordinate 31,920,029 downwards.
GTCTAATTCAGTAAACTTACATCATCTCTCAACGCCTACTGAATTTGTTAATAGGCATGGAATTGGTTTTCTACATATCAACGCTAGAAGTTTATTACCCAAACTGGATTTATTGAAAACGTGGTTCATGTCTGCTTATCCAGATATTGTTGTGATCTCTGAAACTTGGCTTAAACCCTCTGTCCCTGATGATGTTATTTGTGCTGGTGGTTATAATGTTTATAGAACAGATCGGAAAGGGTGTGCAGGCGGTGTAGCTATTTATGTATCTCAAAAATTTCCTGTGTCTATTTTACTTTCTCAGTCAATCCCAAGACAGTTTGAACCTATAGCCTTAGACATTAAGGTTGCAAATGCTCCATTTACTATCATTGGTTGCTATAGGCCCCCCTCTGCTGTTAATGAAACATTGTCGACTCTAACTGAAGTGTTGTCTAATTTAAATACTTCAGAAATTATTTTATTTGGTGATTTAAACTGGGGATTGGCTCAGTGACAAATCAGAGAATTTCAAGCTGGCTTTTAATTCTCTAAACTTAGTACAACTTATTGACAGCCCCACCAGACTCAATCCATCTAAGCTTTATAGTTACATCCTGTTAGATGTCATTCTCACCAACAGGGCTCATAAGTATACAGCAATAGGTGTGTTCGCAAATGACCTGAGCGACCATTGTGTAAAAGCATGTGTGAGAAACACCAAAATACCTAAACTTAAGGGTTTCGCTGTTTCAAGACGCTATTTTAAACACTTTTCAGAGCAGGCCTTTTTATCTGACTTGGCAAGACTAAATTGGGATCGCTGTCGCTTTTTTTCAGCAACAGTTTCTATTGATTGATTCGGACCTCTAAATCAAATTATTATCTTACCTCAACTAATGATAATTTTAACAATCCATCAAAATTCTGGAAAACAATCAAAGTATTACAGAACAAAAAGGCTTCAGACTTTCCCCAGCAATTGAATATTGGTAACACAGATAAAAGTGATATATTAAATGCCTTTAATGGTCATTTTGAGAAGGCAGGTCATTTATTTGATCAGCAGCTTCCATCAATTTCAGTTGATCCTTCAACATGTTTTTTGCTACCTAGCACATCCTCAACCTCTGCGTTCTCATTTGATTTTGAAGCCCTACAAGTTCAAGATGTTCTGCAATCACTGAATTCAATAGACCCCCAAAAGGCGCCTGGACCTGATGGTCTGGATCCCTTTCTGTTAAAGGTGGCTGCATCGGTCATAGCTGAGCCTATTATTGACATGTTAAAAATGTGAGTAAGTTCTAACCAGGTTCCAGCCAGCTGGAGGCAAGCTTACATTACAGCCCTATTCAAAGCTGGCGATCGATATGACATGAAGAACTTTAGACCAATCTCTAATCTCCCTGTTCTTTCAAAAATATTGGAATCATTAGTTGCTACCCAACTTAAATCATATTTGCACTTGCATAACATTTAAATGAAATACAATCCAGGTTCCGGTCAGGGCACAGTACAATAACCGCCACTTTAAAAGTCATGGATGACTTCAAAGAGGCTATAGATAATAAATTTACCTCTGTTTCTCTGTTCATAGACCTCACAAAGGCATTTGATACTGTGGACCATCCATTACTTGTTAATACCCTGCTGAGAGCTGGCATTGGATGCAATGCGGTCAAATGGTTCCATAGCTACTTGACCAATTGTTCACAAATGGTCAAATATGGCAATATGTCAAACCCAGTCCTTGTTACGAAAGGTGTTCCACAAGGTTCAGTTTAGGGACCCTTGCTTTTCCTAGTTTATATTAATAATATTTGTGATAATTTCAAATTTTGTAAGTATCATCTGTATGCAGATGATTCAGTTCTGTATTCCTGTGCCCCCACAGCTGAGTTGGCCTTTTCAAATGTGCAGGCAGATTTTGAAACCCTGCAACATGCTCTATTAGATTTGAAGCTGCTGTTAAACCCACATAAAATAAGTTATGGTTTTTACTACTGGGCGAACAAAGCTACCATCCCTCTCCATCACGTCACTGGATGGAGTCTGTATCTAGTCTGTAGACAATTACAAGTATCTGGGAATCTGGATGGACAAAAACCAAAATTTTAAATACCATGTTGATTATCTAGCAAAAAAATTAAAATTCACATTGGGTTTTCTGTATAGGCTGAAGTCCTGTTTCTCCATGGCTTCATGAAAACGCTTAGTTGCTGGCATTTTTCTGTCACAGACTGATTATGGGGATACTATCTACAGGTTTGCCTCTCTGTCCACCTTGTCCAAACTTGACCCCCTTTATCACTCAGCTCTCAGATATGTCATTAACTCTAGTTTTAGGACACATCATTGTATACTGTACAGATTGGTAGAATAGTCATCTCTTCATTTGCGCAGGCTCGGACATTGGCTACAGTTCAAAGTGCCTGCTATCAGAACAAAGCTAAGCCTGTTCTACTATGGCCCTTGGTCTTGGAATGATGTGCAGACCAAACTCAAACTACAATCCCTCATCTCTCTAAATGATTTTAAACATAGAATAAAGGAGGTGGTCACTGCTAATTGCAGCTGCTTTGCAAATTCTATTACCACTTAACTCCTTATTAAATCTATGATCTAATACTGTTGTTTCTGTGAACAGTACTATGTAGGGTAATATGTAGTACCTAAATGTTTGTGTTGCTCTGCTGCGTCTCGGTGTTGTACAACATGTTGTTGTGGAGGCTGTGTTTTCTGTTCTAATCATCTAATGATGATGTTGTGATTGGTTTCTTATTGTTGCTTGTTATCTGTTTAATCCTGCTATCCGATCCTGTCTTGACTAGGTCTCACTTGTAAAAGAGGTTTTAATCTCAATGTGACTTTCCTAGTTAAATAAAGTTTTAAGAAAAAAAATCATGATTTACATTAAATGCTTATGTTCCCGTTACTTTATCGGCTCCGTGGACTCGATGCGTAGACCAGTTGCTTTCTGCTTAGATGCTGAAGCATTGCTGTCGTGCAGAGTTATCTTTTTAGTTGAAATGATCCCATACTTTGGACACTTTCTGTCTCTTCTTCGCCGCCCCCTATTTTCTCTCTATTCCTTCACTTTAATCCATGCCATCAAATCTTGTCGTCTTCACTCATCCACACCGTAAGGACATTGTGCAACAGTAATATATGGATTAAAAGATGCAGTATGTGGTTTTGATGTTCTTTCTCAGTTCAGCTGCAGTATAAATGTGGTTTGTGGGTTTAGATGCAGCATTAGTGATGTTCTGATGTGGTTTCTGGATTTTTCATATATAGAGTAAGACTGGTTTTGACATGGTTTTTGGGTTTAGACTGTGTGAATGTGGTTTAAATGTCACCTGATGCAGCCTCTATCTGAAAAGAGGAATCTTTTTGGTTCTGTTTGAATCGGATTTCTATGAGTGAATGGCACTATGTCCAGATGTCGGTGTAAACGGCCGCTTTTATGCTGCTCTTTAGTTTCTTGCATATTTTAATGCCTCTTAGAGTTAAAGTGCCTCACAGCAGATCTGGTTGCTCCAGACTGAGAGGTTTTATTAGAGATAAGGGGGAAGTTGTGGTCTTATTAAAACAGTTTGAGACTCAGAGAGCTGCCGGAGTGATGAAACGCTACAGGAAGAGGGAACCAGAGAGGTCACAACACCTCTTCCAAACTATTTAATTGGTATTTTCCTTCTCTGTTGTTCGGTTTCTCCCGTCTGCTATTTAAGACAGAAAATACATGCTGACTGCTGCACAACACGCATTCAAAAGCCTGTCTGTTTGTGTGTGTGAGAAAGAGAGAGACATTTTTTACAGTACTGCTTACTTTTGTTTCTGAAAACTAGTGTGAAAGACAAAAACATGAAATTCAAAATAACGCAAATTTGGCGGAAAACCCCCCGCTGCATTCAAATTGCACCCGTTCTGAAATATGTAAGTAAGAATAAAAATGACACCCAAACAATACAAAACAAAACCTGCTTGATCTGAAATGGAAATATGAATAGTATGCTTCAGTTTTCAATATCAGTGACTCTTGTCTTGGTGTGATGCTCAAATGAAGACCTCAGCAGTGAATGTACAAACTCGTCCTTCACTACTTTTTTGGTCATTTAATAACTAATGAATAAAGTTTACAGCTGCACTGATAGCTCTGTGAGACTAAAGCATGATAAGAATCAACACAAGAACATTTTGATCAAGTAAAATAAAGATACGGTAAAGAAAGTTTACCTGCAAGTATTTTGATAATTAATTAGTTTTGCGAAGCTATGCCCCCTTAGTTACTGTTGCTTAGTCCAACAAACTGTCTGACTTTTATCACGGCGCTGCCACTGCCCTCCCTGGAGAAATATTGTCTTAATTTTTGGAAAAAGCGATATCAGAAAGAAGCAGTTGCATTGTGCATTTTAAGGTTTTATTCAAGTCAAGTCTGACTAAAACTGAAACTGAAAAAAATAATGATAGAAGCTAAAGCCTACCGATTAAAGAGTAAAAGGGAACCACCATATTACCTGACTACTGAGAAATATGCCAACAATATTAAGGGTTAACACTGTTCCTGTACAGCTAGGTAGGTTTCTGTTCACTATTACAATCATTTAAAAAAAACAGTAGGGCTTTGTAACGTGACATTCAGTAGGAAGTTACCTAGTGCTAGCTATTTAACATTGCATTAGGAACAATCCACAGCTGACATTTTTCTGGATTTGTTTTAGGTTTTGGAAATGGAATAAATCGGACTTTTAACCTGTTTAGGTAGCGACTGTAACTATTACAAGTTCCCCAAACACAGTTTTGACCATATCTTGGTTAAAGCAGACCTATTAAACTGCTTTTCCAGTCCTATATTGTAGTTCTGTGACGCCTGTATAGTAGCTTTGCATGATTCAAAGTTATTATACTGGCTCTTCATTCAAGCCTTCATTTCAGCCTCTGTCTGAAACAAGCTGTAGATGCTCCTGTCTCTTTAAGGCCCCCCTTCTCAAAGCCCACTGTCTTCTGATTGGCCAAGACCTGAAGTATGTTACCAGGCTGTTGTTGTTGCTGGGCGGAACAGGCAGACTGAGCGTTTCCCTGCCGTTAGTGTGGGAGCACATGACCATATATGGAACAGCGGCTCCGTCTGGCTCGGTAATACGTAGAACGGAGCCGTTGGTAGAAAAAGCCGTTCAAAACGGAGCGTTCAGAGAAGGAGGAAGTCTGAGGTTTTTGCTCACAGGAATTTCTTATAAATGCTTTAACCTAATTTTTGAACATCCAACATTGTAACGTTGTAGAAAAGTCATAAAATGTGGAAAAGCATAATAGGTCTCCTTTAAAATACAGAAAAGAAAAGCTAGAAAACGACTCTTATGCATTAGAGTCAGTGGAGCGCAGCCATGAAAGTGTCGGACCTGAGTTAGAGAGAGTCCCATACTGCGCTGCGATTGGCCAGCTGCGTATTCAGGGCGTGGCTTAGCGAAGGGTCAGTTGTTTCAATCAGTTTTCGAGTTGGTGGTTGGTTCCAGCTCCTCCAATGTGATGATTTGCTGCTTTTCTGTTTGAAATTAAACTAAACTGACTGTAAATTAAACATCTTTTGATATTGAATTGTTAGCAAACTGAAAAAAAATCCTTCACCTTTGGGCTCTGGGAAATTAAACTATTATACTACAAAACGATAAATCAAGAAAATAACTGGCAGTTTGATAAAGAATATAGATTTTTAGCTCCAGTAGATGTTGAGACAATTCTTTCTGAGCCTAAAATGTTAACATGATGGTGGCGCTAGTCAGAGGATCACCACAGCCAGCAGGATTCATCCTTATATATGACCCAATGGCTATTTATCTTAACAGTTCTTGAAATATTAGTCATTGTAGGGAAAGTCACAACTATTCCACTTCATCCAGGAAGTGGAACTGGGTGCTTTTACACTACGAGGGGGTCATAGAGCTTTTTCAGAGCATGTCATAAAGTTTTGTGTTTTTACTTTTAGGAAAAATAGAGGTGTTACCACTAACATTAACGATGGCGTGGATCAGCATGCATTTGTATGCACTAGGACCCTGAAACTGAAGCAGCTGATTGCGTGCATAAATGCATGTGTGTGTTTTTGTATGAATTTCAGAAGGATGTGTGTCTGTGTGTGTGTGTGTGTGCGTGTGCGTGCGTGTGTGCGTGCGCGTTGGTAACCTGAAGGTATTTTTTTTTGACAGTGCGACCAACCAGCTGTCAATCAGTAGGGGAAGTGGGCGGAGCCTTTGTAGAAAAGAAAGCAGTGAACAGGAAGCAGAGCTCTCCGAGGTCAGATTCGCTTTCGTCCAAACGGAGCGAGTCACTTTGACGTAATGAGGACACGAAAACATCTCGTTAGAAGCTGCCACTGCTGATTAAACTTCATTAGCTCTCTGTTGCAGTTTCTTTCTCTCTTCTCTCTGCCTACCTCTCTCTCAGTCTGTGTCTTGGATCTAGTTGATCTGTTTTATTGATTTATTTATGTAGATATATACACAACAATATGTATATCTTTATTTATTCTGATTAGAAAACTTATTTCAGTGTAAATACACATAAATATTCATCTGGTTTATGTGTTTGTATAAACATTTTTAAATATTTTTCTCTCCCATCATCTATTAGAATGTTTAATTCATGTCTAATTAATTGTGATGTATTAAATTTAAATCAATATTTTCATCTGACCACTGTTTGGGTAAGGGTGCTTTGTTTTCTATCTCTAATTTTGTCTTATTCGTTCACATTTTTATTTTACCAATTCATGTTTTTTACTCTTTTGGGGAGGTCAGCTTTATAAGCCTATAGCTTCTTCACTTCATCTGTTTTGAACTTGTTTGTGTTCAAATATAATTACTCCTTAATTTTTTTCCCCCCCTCCCCTTTCTTGCCTCTTTAAAGTTTAATTTTTTTATGCTCTTGTTCTGTTCGTATTTTCATGGATCAGCAGAGCCGATTGTTCAGCTAAACTTAGTGAACCTGCTGGAACAATGGTCAAAAAGGTTAAATAAGAGTTTCTCCTAAAACTATAAGTGAAGTGAAGAGTTCTGAAACTCTTGTTCCTCCTGAAGGTGCGAAGTCAAAGTTCAGCATCAGGCGAACATCATCTCATACAGAGGAACATTCTCATTAGCCGTGTTTTTATTACTTATGGTCACATGACGGCGTGTGGGCGTCACCTGGATCTGCCTCTATCTGGGTCGGACCCTCCTCCAATTAGAGCCGACGGGGGAGCACAAAAGCATCATGGCGGTCAGCGTGGGCTGGACCGGCTCGCAGTTAAGATGTTGGCTGGAGTTTCTCGGAGGGAGTGGGAGGGGTGTTACGTGAGCTGATTGGTGGGAGTTTGTTGTGTAACAGCGGCGCAGCAATAACGAGCTGCAGGAGACACTTTGTTAGCAGGAAAATCAAGCTTCATCAGACTGAATACAGAGGGGGGAAATGGTGATGACAGTAATCACGATTACTACAGGGGTGATGATGATAAAAGGTAAATTACAGTAACAGGAGGTGTGCGTGTGTGTATTTCAACCACATCTCATTGTTTTTACCAGCCAGTGGAGGTGAAGTTTCAAAAATGTGCCCCAAGTGTTAAACCCATGTTTAACACACTTTTTACATTTCAAACTGAGAAGACTCAAATGAAACTGGTACAATATCCTGAAAAGGTTGACAAGAAGACCCTCTTTTTCCTCCCTATTGCTAACACAAACACTCCTCCTCCCTTTGTGCTTGTTTCACAGACATACAAAGGTTTGACGCCTACGCGGCTAAATGTGGATTCATAACTGGGTGTCACAAAGTGTCCGTTTTCTTTATCATCACACTGTTGTCAGAACAACAAACCGCCGTTTACTCCAGATGCCACCACGGCTTCACCCCCCCCCCCCCCCCCCCCCCCCCCCCCCCCCCCCTTTTAAAAGCTCTTGTTGGTTACTTTCCTTTTCAGACCAAACAGCAAATGTTTTTGGATGAAAGGAAGTCGTCAGGACTGCCTGTTAAAGGAGTTTTCCTTCCCTCCAGCACTGCCTTGTTGTCTCTCAGTCCCAGCGGTTCCCCTGACAGGAGTCGTCACTCTGTGTTGCGTTATTCAAAACCTCGGGGATCACCAGAGTCTTCAGCAGCCTCGGGCTTCAGATGTGAACCTGGTAATCCACATTTACATCAACACGCAAACCTTTTTCCACTACTACCAACACAGTGACCGCCATTTGTTTCCTCCAAAAACTTCATAATGTGAATGTTTGTTTTTTAATTTCATGGATATTGCCTGCTCTAATTGTTTGTTTGTTTTTTATTTCTTAATGTAAAGAACTGATTGAAAGGGGCCATCTAAAGTTCATTAATAGTCTATATTATTCATTGTTATTTTATTATTTATTTTTTGACATTTTAAATCTTCCTAAATGCAACAAACTTACTAGAAAACAAAAAACATCAGATATTCAACACGTTTGAGCCCCCAGTTTGTTACGACCCAGCTCGCAGGCCAAAACAACAAAAGAACGATAGTTAAATAGTATCCCAGTTACCTTGATTACCTGCAGAACACACACTAACACAACACAGTACACGGGTCCAAGGCACGGGCCCCTGGGGCCATCATACCTTTCATTTTTTCTTCAAAACAAAGTTTCTACAAAATACTACAGGAAATTCTGGAGGTTTTAAAAAACAATAAACACTCTACGAGGGTAATGTTTTAAAAGAAAAAAGGCACACTCTTACATAACTGGGTGAACTGAGGTTTTTGTTAATGCTCTGCAGTATGGATGTTTTGCAAAATGCCCATGTTGCAGCAGTAGCCTACTGAAAGACAGCCCAAAGGCCGATAATACAAACAATTCTCCAACAGATTTAGTTGTATATGAACAACATCAAGATGTATGTGTGTCTCAGAAAGTAAAATACATGCAGGGAACAAAAGGGACCAAGACAAAGACAGAAAGTGAGCAACAGGAAAACAGGGGATTAGGGCCCAGGCACAGAACACGAGGCAGAGTAGATGCAGTAAACAACATTTAATATCTTAAGGGGTGAACTTACAAAGACGGTAAGGCAGGCAGTCCAAAACAAAGCAAAATAAGTCCGGACAAAACGGCAGAAAAATTCTACACAGCAAAGGCAATAAAACAAAGGAACAGGGCTTAATGCTCAACATCGATGGAGCACGACCTGACAAAGACCAGGGAGGAAACAGACTCTGGGCCTGTCACAGAGTGTACTCTGCACAGAGTCACCCTCGCAACATAATCGAGTTACCTTAGTTAACACGTATGCACAGGTCACTAATTGGCGGATCGCGGTCCGGATCCGGACCTAGCCGCCGTCCTGTCCGGACTTTGACCTACAGACGATTTATTATTGTACTGGCTTAGCGGCACAGGAAACTCACAGACAAATGGCATGTGTTCCAATCATCTCATGTGATGCTGCTCGGCCAATCAAATCTGTGCATTCCGATAAGCATTGCGAGTCCAGTCCACGAGTGAGATACACCGCAGACGTTTTGGAAACACACAGGGAGACAGGAGACGAAAGGGAAAAGAGGCTTCACATGGCTTTTTATCAAGAAGGTACAGATTCTTGCATGTACTCTGTATTCTTCCCATGGGTAGTTCAAAACCAGAATATCTCATATATCTCCAATCCTAGCTCACATTTCTCACTGAACAAGAGAAAGTAGGGAGGTGGTAGCCATATAAGAAGGAATGAAAGAGATTCTGAACTTATTATTAGAGTAGTTATCGTTTATTATTCCTCCAGTTTGATGTGAAAACTGTAAATATTTTTGAAACATTTGATTTGACAGTCAGTTGTTGACTAAAACCATGTTGATACAACTGTACATTATGGCACTGACTGATAACGCAAGTTAGTGGTTATGTGTTTATCCAACAAACAACAGTTGTATTAAGATTCAGGATGGATGTTGAGGTAAAGTGTTTTGCAATAACAAAACTATTTTGGTTAGATTTAGAATATTTCTTTAAGCCGGTTAAGAGACATTATATCTTTTTATGATAAGGTTATATGCTGTATTTTGAACCTCTTTATCTTATATGGAAAATATTACATTCACAAATACACAAACTCTAAAAAGAAACCACAAATACATTTCAAAATAGAAATCAATCATTATATTGAAACATTATATAGTTTGAAGAATATTAAAGCAATTGAAACAGTTAAAATGTGTAAAGATAGTTTTCTTTAATGCCTTTGTTGCTTGTTACGTGTTGCCCGCATGTTTGTTATGTAGTTGTGTCATGTTCTATATAGTCGTTTTATGTACTTTTGCTTTGGCTGAAGTTTTTCGGACAAGATGTATAAGATTCAATAAAAACAACCGTTGTATTGTCTATCAGACAAGAGCATTTTTTTTATAACCCTTAGGCTGCCTTGTTATCCTGTGTGTGGTGACACAGAAATGAATTTAAAAATCCTACATGTTTATGGGCGTAGACGCAAGGAACTCACATTTGAAAGAAGAGTCCTCCATCGTGCAGCAAAGGGTTTTACCCTCAAATTCCACTGACTCCGCCTGTGTCACGTTAAGCAAGTGTTGTACTTTCTGCATACGCGAGGGACCGCTAGGGCCTGAGTGACGAAAAAAAATCATCATAAGAGTGTGTACGTACACGCAGGCTCTGTGCGGACATCCACGTGCCTCCCAATTTTTTTGGACAAGTCTGCGTGGTCACAACACAGCCCACTACGCCAAGCTGACTTCAGAAAGTGGTATAAACAGAAGTAGTCTGCGTGCACTTGGAAGTATATTCAAGGCTTTACAGTCGCCGGAGCCAATCGCAGCCATTCTAGTCAATGCTTGTGAGTTCACCAGACATGGTTGCAGCGCATCTCAGAAACGTCCCAGATGCTGCTCAGAGTGGGACGTTAAACACAGAACGGCATAGAGAATCCGGTCAATTTTTAAAACAAAATCCAGACTCACACAGTAACATAGTTAAAACAGACAAAAAACACACAACTTCAACAAGCCAGCATTGATGTTCACTCACAGCATTGGAGGGTTTTATATCCCACTACCATTCCACGCTTATTGGTTTTGGACACCCTACACAAGTACTAGAAGTACTTCCAGAAAGGCCCTCTACACACAGACGCAAGAAGGCAGGGTGATCACACAGGTGAGAAACACAGGTGAGGCAATCAGGACAAACAAGAAGCAAAGCAGCAACACTAGAGGCGGACAACTTTAAAACAAAACCCAAAACCCGTGACAAAAGTTTTCTGATCTCCGCTTTTTTCATTTATTGCAAAATCTGACAACTTTTGATGGATGAACATCTTAATTTGAGCTCACACACAGTGACACAGAAGGTCACTTACCAAACAGTAATATGTGATGTTTAATACTGTGATTATTGCTTTGCCTATTATTCATGTTCATGAAGTATTGTGTGAACATAAAGTAGTACTGTGTGTGTGTTAGTGTGTTAGAGTGTGTGTGTGTGTGTGTGTGTGTGTGTGTGTGGCTTCGGGAAGAATTCCTGGTTTCTATTGATGATGCATTATTGATACACTGTCATCAATAATTCATTTACTGCAGAGTCTGCAGGCTGAGCTGAGACTGAATATATTTTTTAAAATATATATTTAAAAAATTTCCAGCCACAGTTAGCCAACACCTTTATACATTAAGCACCAATATATTGTAATTATCCATTTGGTTTTGATGAGCAGGTGTAGTTCTGAATGCAAACAGCAGGAGGCAAAGAAAACAAAATTCTCCACCTGAAACAGATTCACATGCTGTGTTTCCAAAAGTATATTCTCCTGCTCAACCCTGGAACCAAAGTGTTTGTTAAAGAACTAAAAACATAGTTATTTTAGATCCAGCACCACCGTAGGGAATCTCTGAGTTATCTTTTATCATGTCCTTTATGGACTGTTTTTTCACTTAAAAGTGCAAAAATAAGGCACAACCTGTCTGAGGATGGATTATTGCAATTCCAATTTCACATGACAAGAACCAGGAAAATACATCATATTTGTAGTAGCATCTCTGCACTGGCTCCCTGTACAATCCAGAATAGATCTTCACTTAATGACCAAGCACAAGCATATCTTAAAGAGCTCATAGTACCTTACTACCCCACCAGAGCACTGCGCTCCCAGAATGCAGGGTTACTTGTGGTTCCTAGAGTCTCCAAAAGTAGACTAGGAGCCAGAGCGTTCAGCTATCAAGCTCCTCTCCTGTGGAACCAGGTTCCAGTTTGGGTTCAGGAGGCAGACACCATCTCCACATTTAAGACTTTCCTCTTTGATAAAGCTTATAGTTAGGGCTGGCTCAGGTGAGTCCTGAACCATCCCTAAGTTATGCTGCTATAGGCCTAGACTGCCGGGGGATTTCCCATGATGCACTGAGCTCCTCTCTCTCTTAATTCAATTCAATTCAATTCAAATTAGCTTTATTGGCATGAATGTAACAACAACATTGCCAAAGCATCATACATACATCATAAGAACAATCAACCCCATACATTTCATTAAACAAGTAATTAAAGCGTAAAGTAATCGAAGCATATGTGTGTTTGTGTTTAAAAAAATATATATTAAAAAATAAATAAATAAAACAGTAAGTGTGTTTGTGTTTGTGTGTTAAAAAATAAAACAGTAAGCATGTGTGTGTTAAAAAAAATATTTAAAAAAATAAAAAAAATAAAATGGTAAGCATGTGAGTGTGTGTATGTTAAAAAAATACAAATATATTAAAAATAAAATAAACAAATGAAACAGTAACGTGTGTGTGTGTGTGTATATATTAATAGACTATTTTTTGGAATAATTAATTGATTAAATTAATTGACATATTTTGCAGCAATTATTTCACATTTGGGCATTTCTCCCAGTAAATAGGGGAGTCTCTCTCTCTCTCTCTCTCTCTCTCTCTCTCTCTCCCTCTCTCCCTCTCTCTCTCTCCCATCACATTAATGCATGTTACTAATTCGACTTCTTGCCTAATTTTGTGCTTTCTCGTCCCTCTTCTCTCTCCTTCTGTTGCTTTTTGCAGGTGTCTGGCTCTAGATCTGTGGAGTCTGGATCTGTGGTTGTGGGCTTCCTGCTGCCCCCATGTTTCTGCTCAACACCTGCTGCTACAATTATTAATATTAGTACTATTATTATCATAATTACTATTGCTATAATTATGATTATTTTTAATTAATTGCCACCACCATTGCTATTATTGCATCTCTATCTCGCAGTGTGTTCTCTTTCCTCCTGCTCACTCCCACTACAGCAGAGAGGAGATGGGAAATAAGATGCACAGTCTAAATTACAGTCAAAAGTAAAGTTCATCCCGTTCCATCTGTAGTTTAGGGGGGAAAAAGCAAATCATTGCTCTCCAGAAAATTGTAGAAAGAGTGCCAGATCTTCCCCAAAATGTCATCTTATTTTTATGAAATCGACTAGAAGTCATCCCGTTCAGTCAATGGGGATTTCTGCTGTTTCCCGTGAACAGGCTGCGCAATGTTCTCCTTCAACCAGGCAGATATTAATCAAACGCACTTCATAGTTTGGGCTTGAGAGGAACCCTTTTAACCAGAAATGTGACTGATCAAATCAAGCTCGCTCTCTCCAAAAAGCAAATTATCTGATTTACATTTCATGCATGTGTCTGGAATATTAGGGTTAAAATAAGACACCTTGGCTGGAATAATATACTGTTTATATATTAATCTATATTTCACAATTTCATAATTTCACAAGGGTATTTACTGAGTTTAGACCAGTAAACAAGCATCTGACTGTCTTCCTGTCGCAGATCAACTCTCCACGCTTGCAGGATGTTGTTCAAGGACTTCTTGGGTTCTTCTACACTGTGTTTATACCATAAAGACAGCTGTTCCCTTGCATTGAGGAGGAAGCATCAAGCTGTTCGACTGCTTTGACAAAATAAAAGCTCCGCAGCTGAAGATATAAATATAAAAAAAATAAGTTGCAGCATTGTTTAGTTTTTATTTTTCAAGTTTACTCATTGTCATTTCAGCACCAGGAACTGTCCACAGGAACGGTGACTTTTATTGGCCCACTTGCTAGCTTTTCCTGAGCTTTCCATCGCAAGTCATGGTCTTCATAATTGAAAAAGCCAGTAAGTGGAAATAGGTTTTAAACTTATATTGGTGTTGTTGCAAATACCCTCTGCTGCCCCCAGAGGGCGTAGATTTGTTTGGAGGAGCAGATTTGGCGTCAGGTCTATTTGCTGAACCTCCTCTGAGGAAACCCTTTGAGCCTTTTGCCTTATAGTCTTATTATATTTGTAGTTATCGTATTAATCCTCAACACTAGCAGTAGTAGCTGTAGCTTAGGGTTTGCTGTTAGCTGGAAGCATTTCTTCCTCCTCTGTTTTCCAGAGTGATGCTGGCTGGTGATCGAAGCGCTCTTTGAATCCAGATGATAGCAGACTGGTGGGTTGGATGATGGAAGGAACAGTGATGAGTGGGAGGATGGAGGGAGAGATGCTGTAGGAGTAAAAACACCAAGGGGGGTCACAGGTCAACGCATCACACCGCTCACATGTTATCCCGACAGATGCAAACGCTGGATGTTGTGTTTGAATGTGAACTCTGAGGCTGGGAGGAATATTAGAGGAAACTGGTGCAACAAATTGTCCTAATACACACAAATATCACTTTTCTTCTCTCCAGTCGTCAGTTTCAGCTCCTGTCCTGCGAAAAAGCTGCATTTTCATGTGAGAAAACAAGAGGAGCAAAACAAAAGAGGAAAGGACGCAGACATGTCCAGCTCGATGCGTCTCGCCTGGATGCCTTGTGTTTATACAGTAATAATGAAAATCTTTAATACTTTCAAACCACACTGAGCACTTAAGGAGTAAAGAAAAGATCAAATGAGCTGCAAATCAATGAGAGAAAGGAAGGATTTTATACAAAAACTCTTTTCAGAAAGCTTTGTTTATCCCTAAAGGTCCATTTCAAGGTGAACCCAGCCGGCAAACAATAGACCACGATGTGAAACAAAATAAAATACTCAGACAGATGAAGAGCAAGAGTAGAAGAGATGAAAGAAATAAGAACATAAATAGTAATAATGCAACATGCAGTTTTGTCTACAGTTATCAGATCAGTACATCCTGGCTGTTACTCGTTGCTACCTTCAGTGGCCTTTCGACTGACAGCACTTCAAGACTTTTTAATTTTCAGACTGAAATGCTTCAATTATTTATGTTCAGAAAAACAATGCAGTAAGTTCTGATCCTGTTCTGCTACCTGTGCTGTTGATCTATTTACTGAGATTAACTAATACAGCTGTGCAGTCTGCGTGTTTATAGTGCGTACAAAGAACAGCCCTTTACTTCCCACTATGGGAAGTAGACTGGGGGTCTGCAGGTGGTGCTGGGGTGGATGTTTTTAAAATGCTGCAGCAGCAAGCGGCAGCGTAGCCTTCAGGTGAACAGGCTGTAAAACAGTGAGCAGAACACTGAGGGCTGCATTTAGGAGAACTGATACTACGTTCGTACTACTACTTGCTCCCCGAGCACATACACTGAAAAAGCCTCCACAGGCTTCCTCACGCTTCTACATTTTTGGGCCCTTGGAGCACGCTCAGAAGAGACCTTCTCCGTCTAAGCCATTTGAGAGCATGCTCATTAGAGACAAACACACATGCTCCTGTTGACTTTCCAAATGTTATATTGGACCAGATGGATCAAATTCTTTTTGTCACAGTTTGTCAGCTGCTCTTTTTCCAATGACTTCATTTGAGAAGAATGCTTTTTGGGCCAGTGTGCGTCACGCGATGAAGTTGCAATACCCGGTGTGTCCATATATGTGACTGTAACTGGAAAAAACTACTAGTTACAACACTAAAAAGTGTATTACTTTAACACCTCATCTATTGCCTGGTGCACACTAGTGGATCTTCAAATCTTAACCGATTTTAAAAACGTGAGATACCGCAGACATAGCGACAGACTTAACCTATATTTAATACTTTAATCTTAAGAACGCACACACCAGAAGTGAAGATGCAGGAACACACACTTTATACTAGTCAAACGTGACTTCAGAGGTAAACAAACATGGAGGCAGACTGTCGTGGTCAGCTGGTTGCACTGTTGTGTGCTATGTTTTCCACAGAAAATAAACCCAAAACAAATATCAAACACATTTGATATTTACAATTTGAAATCCAGTCGCTGACCATAAGATTATGTCTGTAAAGCCGTCGACACTACAGCGTCTTTTAGGACGATTGTCTGTTCCGATCAGCCTCGACTCAGGAACGCAATTATCGGGAGGGCGAATCAGATTATCCTCTAGTGTGCAGCCAGCATAACGCCACTTATTCTCTGTAAGTACTACAAAAACTAGTAGTAGTTAAAAGTGTAGTATTTTTGAAATATTTATTTTTCATTTGAGCTGTCAGCTGGTTATTTAGCTGTTACAAGGACTGTCTGAATAAAAATGATGGTTGTGTGATGTGTATTTCCCCCATGCGGCTTTGATTAATTGATTAGAGCTGATTAATAAGTCATTAAAGTGTGGGTGAACTGTGAGAGAAGTTTGACAGCTGGGACAGGGTTTTGTTGTTTTTCTGAGTCACAGAGCTGCAGCCAGTTTACTGCTGTCACAGAGAGGCTGACTGTCAAACTCTCAATGTCTAAATAAAAGCTGTGAACTTCATTTGAATATTTTTTTCTGATGTGATGTAAGATTTTATTTATGCAGCTATTTTCTTCAGGGTTAGGTCTGCTTTGCTAATGGACACAAATGTATCCTTACCTTTGGCGTTAGACCTCAGGGATACACACAATGAAATTTTAACTGCAGCATAACTTTTATTTGTTTAAAGGAAAGCTGCACCGGGCAGCTTTTGTTTCAGGAAGGTAACCGTCTCCTCATCACCGCAATGTTTCGTCTCTTCAGCGGATGTTTAATCCTTTGTGTACATCATAATTTATTCGCTACGTCTGTTTCCACTGCACTTTGTCACATTTTGTTTTAGTCTATAGTCTATACGCATTTGCAGCAATTTCCATAAAATGCTTATAAAAACACACTTTTTGACTCCTCCACATCCTGAAAATCTGTTCTCTCTCTACTGACTGAGTTACACCACCAGATGAGGATGAACTTTCTGGCTGCCTGGACTTTGCTGTATCATCCTGCTGAGTTTAGCGTCACCTACGTGTGGTGGGCCCACCGTTTCTAAACTCCTCCTGTCTGACTCTAGACACCATTATTTATGTATCCTGCTCGTTTGACTATTCTCGTCTCAGTCTGGAAATAATCAGTGGTGGAAAGTAATGAAGTACAAGTATTTCGTTACTGTACTTCAGTTACACTGTTATCAGTCGCCTATGCAGCGCACCTGAGTGGAGGAGCATTGAAAAGCAACCGATGAAGCCGACTTGGCGCGAATCGACTTCGCCCAGCTGATGCGACGCCAGCATACAAGCACAGTTGATCCGCATCCGGCCTCAGCCAGTACCAGCACAGACCTAATCCAGACGTCTTTAGCAGGTCCCACAGACCCAGGTCAAACACAGGCAACCTCAGCCAGTATCAGATACAAGCAGCTCAGACCCTGATGGAACAGTTGCAGCTCCACCAAATGACCCAGCAGATTGGCCCCCAGTCTTAACAGACTTCATGAGGACTGAGTTAGTGCGAAGAGGTCTGTTCGAACCAGCACTGGACTTTTCTAGAAGAGGTTTCTATTCAGGCTTATTACAGAGGGAGGATTGTAGTGAGAGCATCGTGGGGTCAGGTGTGACTGTGCAGCAGCTCTGTTTTAGCACCGTGAAGATGTAACTTAGCTGGTAGAGTTTTGCAATATTAACATCTGAAAACTGAAGCCAGCCTTTGCTCTGTTTGGGATTGTGAGCTGCACTTTATGAGAGGTGCTGAAGTTAACGTGTGGATTTTTGGTGAGATTGTGAATGGTGAGAAGTGTTTCAGTTAGGCTTGGTTTCCGCCTCCTTCTCTCTTTCCTGCATACCCAAAGTCCCATATGGGGTTCTGTGTCTGTCAGACGGTCTGAAGGGGATACTACCACACCGGCAGAGCAATAACACAGACTTATCCTCCACACATACAGGAAATATCTTGTTCTCTTGCGACTCAGTTTTCCTTATTGTGATTCATTATAACTTATACTGCTGTATTCAAACATGCCTTGAGTGAATTTAAAAAGATAGATTGAAAAGTGAGTACTTCTTCTTCTTCTTAATAAATAATGGTGTATTTTCCCCCACGTCAGATGATAAAAAACCCATCAATAGACGTATGTGCTACAATCATGAAGGTCTCAGAAAGTACATTTTCTTTGTGTGCTGAAGCAAAGGAAAAGGTGAAGGTTATCAGAGCATGTGCAGGAATGCACAAGTAATACACTGCAGGCCAAGACCTTCACTTCTAATAACACAGCTTGTCTGATGGCTAAACTTGATTTTCTTATATATCAATGATGATCAACAACATTCTTTGAATGTCGGCAGTGAGCAGATTTCCCACAAGGGACTGGATGCAGCATATTCTTACTCCCAACTCTTCACATACTGCCACTTGGTCAAGACCCCCTTGGCGTCGGTTTTTAATGCCCTGAGTACCCCTTTTGAGTCATTTTTGGATGCGTAGGGCTCTGTTGTCAAGTTAGAAGCAATGCAACGTCCGGTTAGACTCGCAATTTGATTAGGTTTAGGCTCCAAAACTACCTGGTTAGGTTTAGGAAAAGGTCATTGTTAGTTAAGTTACGATTTTTTACCCCTAACAACATTCAATGTTGACCTTCTGTTTTACACGGAAACAAACACCGGTCTCCTGGATGAAAGTGTGGTTTCTGGCCTATCTATCCACAACCTGTCACGACACCCTGGCCGTGACCCTGGCCTCCTTTATGGTACGTGTTTGAATGTAGTTTTTGCGTTCTTTTGGCCTTTTGGTGTGCCTGCTGTGTGCTTGGTGTGTTTGTTGTTTGGCGTCTGTCCCTGTGTTCTGCTCTCTCCCTCGTGCTCTGGATGCCGCTGGTGGGCGTAGTCGCTGGTGCTCCTGCCAGCACACCGGGGCTCATCACACCACTCAAGCGCACCTGTTCCACATCTGCAATCAGCTCACCCATTTAAGCCAGGCCAACCGTCCAGTCCCTGCCAGGTCATTGAATCATCCAGTAGGAGTACATGCCAGCCAATTAGAACTAGCGCTCTCGTTTGACTTGTTGAGATATCTGTTGCTAACTCGCTTTTTACCTGCAGACTATCAGCCTGGTCACCCCCCCCCCCCCCCCCCCCCCCCCCCCCCCCCCCCCCCCCCCCCCCCCCCCCCCAAACTCTCAGACCAATCAGAATCACCTACCACCCAAGCCCATGTTTTAGTTTTTGCATCTCTGAATAAATTCACCTTTGTTTAGACGCCTAACTCTGGTCTGCATTTGACTTCTGGTCACCGGTCCTGGCACAACCACCTCCTTACACAGAGGCATTCTGTTAAATATCCTACACCTCCCTTTAGCATTCAAAAATCGGGCTAAAGAGCTTCCCCCAGTGCGCTGAAGTAAGACGCTAAGGGGCCATTCGTCTGTATGTGACAGCTTGGAAGTGAGAACAGGTTGCTGGATCATCGTTCTGGGTGGATTTTTCATGTAAGTTGTTAACTGCATTTAAATTTTATTTTAAACCGCATCATTTTCCAGACAAGATAAGTTAACTGACAACGTGAAAATCTGAACCACATCTCTTTGTTTTTGTGTGATTTATTATGGTTTTTATTAGGCCTCAAATGTAAAAGTTATAAAAAAAAAGCAAATCTATTATTTCTCTATATTACTTTTCTCTTTTTTCTTTTTTTAATCCTCCTCTCTCCCACTCGCTCCTGCTTGGTACATTCGAGTTGTGTTCCACAGTGGGGTGGAGAGAAAACAAAAATCTAGTTTACATTGTACGTTACACCCTTGAAATCCTCCACAGTCAGAGATGGGAGCTGGCTGGCGGTGACTGAGCCGGGCCCTCGGGGGACGTTGCTGACTCTCTGGTTGCCAGATGCTGTGCCAGGTCGCGGCAACGCCACCTCGACAGCAGCAGCAGGTGGCGGTTAGCGTTTGCCAACAAACTGCTGGCAGCGGCGCCGTGCTTACTTAGCCTCTGCCTCCAGAAAAGGCTTGGCAAGCGTGGATCCGCTGTGTTAGGAAGCTGATACGCCTACGAATAATGAGACAAAACAAAGCACCTCTCTTCTCCTAATATTTCACTCTTTTTGGACACTTTTCTGTCTGTCTCTCTGACAGCACGTCTGCAGATAAATTGAATTTCTCAACTACAAGGTGTTAAATGTCACTAAATTATCTCACATTTTTAAGGTCTTCATATCGTCACAACCATCTGTTTCTTTTTCCTTAATTTCAGAAAAAGTTAATCTCTTTATAGCCTGTATTTTTACTTTTTATTCTACTAACCTTTTACAGTCAAAGCTCTCTACTCTGAACCAGATTAACTCATGTGGTTGTATGTCCTGAAAAGCCTGGAATTCTTTAAAGCAGCTTTTCCAATCCTGAAAGAATCCTTTTTAAAATGACAAATTCGACCATAATGTCCTTGAAAACGTGATTCATCCTGGGGAAAAAAATGTCATTTCGAACCAAATGACTGGAGGAGAAAAGTCTATTTTCTGATTTCAACTTCAGTGAGTTGTTGTTACAGTTTTTAAGTATCAGTAGGCCGGACTGTAGGTCCTGTCCTCTCTGGGAATTTTCAGGAACACTGGGTCTCTCATGATGTAGGTTTGGTTTGAAGTTTGAGGCTGACACAACTCTCAGAAGTTCTTGATACAAAATATTAATATTTACATTTATATCAGCAAATAATTATGATGTCTATTGACTAGTAATGGCAGCGACTGTTTTGCTTTTCATAATACATATAGGGAAATATTTGCTTTGTAGTTCAACTTAAAATCACATTTAGTTAACTTGATAGAGAGCTGATACTTTTTGAGAATAATGTTATATTTGCATCTTAACTATACTGCACTTTGATTTTCAATTTCAACATCTTATGAGAAGAATACTGACTTCAATCATACATTGATCAAATGCTATGTTGCCTGACTGCTAAAATCCACTGACTCCTCCCTAAAATCCACTGACTCCGGCTACGGCGCGTTACAGCTGCGCCCCGCTTGCCGGAACTAATCGTGGCCATTATAGTCAGTGCTCGTGAGTCCACCAGATGCGGCCCCAGCACGTCCCAGAAGCGTCCTAGAAGCGGCGCTCCGCTCCACAGAGAATAGGTAGCAGTTCTATTGTTGACGCAAGCCGCGTCAAGCAGCACAGAGCAGATCCAACCAGGCAGGAAGTCAGACACCGAACGGCATAGAGAATCAAAATAAAATAAAACACCCTGTGGTGACTCCCGATTGTAAAACAACAATAAACAAGGTTAAAACAAACACAAAAGGAAATAATTTAATTACGTGGCCTACTTAATCATAGTAGAAGCATAAAATGCTAACACTGATTACCAAATCAACAAAATTTAAACATTAAACAGCAAGATCCGACAGGCAAAATGCTCTGATTCTGAAATGCTCCTTGTGGGAAATGCAGCCTGAAGTTGACGGAACGATCACAGAGAGCCGTGAAGAAGGTAGAAGAAGCACGAAAATGACAAATTAATAACAAGTCAATAACATACGGGCAGGCTGCACGCTCCGCTGCTGAAACACTTCTGAGACGCTTCCAGTGGACTTTGACGCCGGGCTGCGGATGCATGAAAACCGTGGCGCAGCCGTAACGTGCCGTAGCCGGAGTCAGTGGATTCCCGGTGTAAGAGGCAAAACCCAGATAAAAAAAAAAAAAAGTCAGTCACTGCAGTTACTTTAAGCAGATAAATCTCAGATCAATGTTAAAGGGGATTCTCGTAACACTGAGAGTTATCAGCCGCATCTGCAGCTCCCTTCAGTTTTATGGTGTTTAATCAAGAGTTTCAGCTTATTGTGTATGGTTTTGGTTTACTCTCAGCACTGTCATACCGTTGATTTCCTAAATAAAAAAAACCCTGTAAAAAGCCACAGCACTTCCGGCCCAGCTCAGCAGCAAACATCAGACACAGTTAAAGATGGTTTAGCAGTTTTACAAAAAGCAGAGCTAAAAGAGAATTAATATTGGACTTAGATTCATCAGGGGACACAAACACGACTCCAAACAAATGATGATGTTGCTCTGTAACTGCTGGTCATGTAAATAAGTTTTTAACAATTCACCATATCAACTTAAAAGGCGATGAGATGTCAATGTTGTGTTTACAGATTGTTTACAAAACCTCCGAATGGCCCCAAAAAATAAATGAATGCAGGTTTAAGTTCTGTGAGCGCATGTGATTTAAGGTGACTCAGATGAGTGTTATCAACATGTTGATCAGCTTCTCTCTTCTCTCTCTCTTTAGCTGCAGGACAATAAGATGACATTTAAAAAACATTTTTTCAGTGAAGTAATCAGAAAGAGGATTGGATTTTTAAAGAAGTGGGAATGTCACCCTGTCCCCAGTGACGGTTCTGTTATTTATTTCAAATGTTTCTGAGAGTTTTCTGAAAAGTACTTAGATTTGAAAATAAATTTGGCACCACTTATATGTAAATAGAGAGACGTGTGTTCATACTGTAAGCAAGTGTTAATTTCCAGAGGAAATACAGAATACAAATGAGATATAAAGTAGGGCTGAGCACGTTAACGCGTTATTATCGCGTTCACGCATTCATTTATTAACGCCAACAATTATTTTATTGCACGTTAACGCAGTTTTTATTCTTATATTTATTATTTTGAAAGTCTTTTGCTTATTTGCTGTGAATACACATACAGTCAAACCCTGGGTCACAGGAGGGGCGGGATGTTGATCAGCCTGCAGGGAGGCTTCAGCAGGCTACGCTGGATGTGTGGGAGAAGCAGATAAACAAAAGCAAGACAAGCGATCAAACGCCACAGCGAAGCTGATAGCTACACACTGCATGCTGATTAGTGTTGGGGAAGATGTCGGTCTTTGGATAGTAACCATGGCAACGGCTTCTGTGCGCTACACAGCTGTAGCCTGTTTAACTTTATTTAAAATTATAGGCTACATGACTTTACCCGACAGGCCTTCATCTAGATTTGCGGGGATGCTCTGCTGTGCGAATTCCCTCCTGTTGGTGTCCTGTTTAGTAAACAGAAATGGATTCTGGAAACTCACAAACAGCGAGGATCAGTCTCTCTTCCAGTGATTTGTCTCACACAAAAAGTTCAAGACAATTCAACTTCGGTAGCGAGCGAGCGTGTGTGTGTGTGTGCGTGAGGCGACCACTTCACCTCGCTCTGACAGGGACACTTGCTGCTGAACACAGACTGTTTCTGCTGATTCCTGTTCAGAAAAAAAACAAGAAGAGATTTGTATATGTTGCTCAGAAGGTGTCTGTAATGATGTTCTGATTGTGGCTCTGGACTCTACCTTTTATCTAGCTTGTTAAAACAAGTTAATGTCCTGGCAGAGACACATAGATTAGGTTTAATATTTGATTTGATTACATTAAGGTTTAAGTTGAGATTTACAGAAATATTTTATTGCTGCTGTATAAAGGGAATACTGCTGGTAAAAAGCACCTTATTTGTTTAGTTTTTACAAACCACATGTTATTGCACTTTTGTGTATATAGCAGTAAATTTAAATTAAAGCGCAATACACGACTTTAGAATTCAGTTTTCATTATGCGACTAACAATGCACAGAAAATCATGCAATTAATCGCGATTAAAAAATTTTAATCATTGCCCAGCACTAATATAAACTGAAGTTGTCCTCTCAATACATCACAGTTATTAAAAAAACATCTTTCAGCTGCTTCTATTTGTGCCACCTGTCGGCTGAAATCTTCCTGCCTGATTTCTGCTAAAAATTGCTCCTTAATTTCATCATATTTGGTGTAAAAACTCTGGTGTCTGCAAACACACCATCATGCTGCCTTCAGGCTGCTCAGATTCATAATAACAACCAGATGCACTGAAGCGGACCGACACTCCACACGTATAAATTCACATTTCAAGGAAAGAAAACAACCCACCCAATAATTCAGCAGTGTCATAAACACATTCATACATATGGACGAATCGCCTGCAACGGCTGTTGGAGCTGAGCAGCAAATGGCCGTCTCTTGGTTATTGGCTCTGCTTACGGGGCCTTGGGGTGCCATCAAAGATTTAGGTCAGCCATGGGCAGCTTCCCCGATCCAGGAGCATACAGTCACCGCGGAGATGAAGACGCCGCCGGGTCAACTGCTCATCGACCGGGAAGCTGAGATGGTTGGACTGGAAAACAAAATAGAGACGTCCCCGGTGTCTCAGTGAGGATCTAGAACTCCCAGACTGGAGCTCCCGCTCAAAAACCTTATGTATTAATTTATTCATGTGTTGTGTGATAAGTGATGGATGCTGTATGCAGACACACACGCACACACACACACAGGTCTGGAGTTAAAACACACACCATGTCACTGCAACAAATCACATTAGACTCCAACAAACGTAGAAGAAGTATGAAGATATTTTATGTTACCGTTTCTCTGTCAAGTCGAGTCAATTTTATTTATACAGCCCAATATCACAAATTACAAATTTGCCCTGAAGGTGCTTTTCAATCTGTACAGCAACACAACTATGAACAATCTGATAAAAATGTTCCCCATGCTTAATATCCTCTTAATATGACAGCACTACTTCTTTTTCTTAGGCCAAATGTTCTATGTATGTTTCCTCTTTCTGCTGATAGCTACTGATGCTATAGAGAGGCTCCCCTGTAAAGTAGGTGTCGGTGAGAGAAAAATGTTTTTTGGTCCTGTTTGAATTGTGGCATGAATTACATGTATGGTAAATGGACTGTACTGTATAGCACCAACTGCTCAAAGCGCTTTTCACTACTTGTCACATTCACACACTGATGGCAGTGGCTACCATGCAAGGTGCCAACTGCTCGTCAGAAAGAAATGAATCATTCACACACTGATGGCACAGCCATCAGGTGCAATTTGGGGTTCAGTATTTTGCCCAAAGACACTTCAACATGTGGGCTGGAGGAGCCGGGGATTGGAACGACTTTCTGATTAGCAGGCAACCCTCTTAACCTCTAAGCCACAGTTGCCCCATATGCCCACATAGAATGTCTGTCAATTTCTATCAACGTCAAAATAAGTTCCTGTTTTAACCCTTGTGTTGTCTTCCCGTCGACCATGCATGCTTTAAAGAAAACCATATTTTTCATACAAAACAATTTGAAAATGGGTCAAATTTGACCCGAAGACAAAAGTGAAGTGCCATTTAGTTTAGTGTGAAACCGCTCAGTGAACTACACCTCTCAACTACATGTTAGGAGCTGCAGCTGTGCTAAAACATTTAGTCAATTCTGGGAGAGAGCTAGCATGCAGGACGAGCTCCTTAAGGTTTCAGTGAGTGTAAACAAAGTGCAATGTCCAACATGTCCTCATACCTAAACCACAAAATAGGCCAATTGTCCTAAAGCATCATATACAACTGTTTCCAAAAACGACATGTAGGAGCATTGTTTCAGTCCACTGACAGGCGTGCTCGACATCCAGTATGTTATGTAAGTCATGCAGTCTAAGTCACATGACGTTTAACACGTGTTAAAAATTGTGAAATGGTTGTAGTTTGTTTATGCAACAATACTACCTGGTTAGGTTTAGGAAAAGATTGTGATGTGGGTTAAAGAGTCAGCTATGATTTTGTTTTCCCCCACATGGAACTTGAGCCTTGGTCTCCTGAGTGAAAGTCCTGAGTTAACTTGACACAACCATGATTGATTGAGACATTGTAAAAATGGACTCAGGGTCTCTCTCCTTCTGTAGCTTCCTGCCTCTGGAGCTGCAGAGTCTGGATGTGTGGTTGCGGGCCGCCTACTGCCCCCGTGTTCCTGCTCGACAGCCGCTGCTTCAATTATTATTATTATTATTAATCCTATTAGTATTCTCATTGTATTTGCTATCAGTATTATTACTATTACTCACTGTCAGTGACATTTGTATTTTTATACCACTACCATTACTATTATTTTACATCTGTATGCGGAAGTTGCGTTTGGCAACTGTGAGTTCTTTCTTCTCCTGAGTCTCCCAAGTCCCACAGAAAATGAAAAAGTGTTAACTTTCTGTCCCAATTCTATGGCTGCCCATTCCATCACATACTCACCTCACAGTACTGTATCCTGGATGTCTTGTGCATATGTGTATGTATGTATGGATGGATGTCCCCAAAATTCAGCCTGACACATATTTGCTCTCTTTGGAAACTTTGCGACTTCCACTATTTTACATTCTGGTCACAAAGTTTCCAATATTTGAAAGTGTAATGAAGGACTCACTGAGGGAACCAGCAGGACTGCAGAGGTTTAGGACAGCAGTAAAATAATAAAAATATGGGATACTAACGTTGATGATAAGTTCTAATGTAAATCAGAGCTTTGAGAATTGAGTAAGGAAAGAGTATTAATCGAAACTAATCCAAATATACACTAAATTCTGACCGCAAAATCATGAGTATAATCCAATCTAATACCAAAGCCCAGTTTAAAAAGTCAAACTTTTAGGCTTAAAATTGTTTTTGCCACCATGTCAGAAGAGTTGAATCAACTCTCCCGCCATTTTTGAATTAGATTTAATCAGTAAAGTGCAAAAAAATCTCAATCTTAACAAACTATTTAGTCGGGATTTATATCTTAAAGCTTTTGCATGCTGGGTTTGAACTGAAATTTGGTGGAAAAGTGCAAATAATCTAAGTTTTGCTCAGGAACAATGCACACAGCAGCAATGATTTCATACATCTTCAAGAAAAACATGTTCAAAGTTTTAATAATATATCCTCAGGAAGTCACACTGAATCTAAAACTATGTGTAGCATGTGGTCAGATTTAAGTGAGAATAAGTAGTTAAATTTTTGACTCTAGTACCTTAATTGCCTCCATGAGCTGTGTGTCACAGACACTGCTACAACAATTGACCATGTTAGTTTGTAGGGCAAATCATCGGGACCAACCACAGTGACTAACTTCCTTTTGTTTTAGGAACACCTGCATGCACCTACAGTATCCCTTTCACCTCAAGGCAAGGCAAGTTTATCTGTATAGCACATTTCAGCAACAACGCTGTTGGAGCAATAATAAGTTTATTCATATTAAGTCATTAATTCATGGAATTAAAACAAAGGATTTGTATTTAACCATTATTTCTATTGAAATTTTTGATCATGAAATTTAGACTAGGATTTTAAATCTGCAATTTTTTTTAAACTAATGTCGGGTAAAGGAAGACAGAAAGACATTAGTAACCACATTGTGGCCATATTATTAGAACATTTTAAGTTTATAGGTTCTGTTAAATGTCAACCACGGAGAATTTATTATTTTAAAATAAATCTTCTACATTTTAAACAAAAAGTAAGGATCTCCGCCAGTGTTTTTTATACAAACGAGTCACAATCCTCCTCCAAAAGGCGTCAAAGGAACAACAAAATGATTGAGGGACAGGTTAACGGGTTACCTATTTGTTCACCCATGATTTTAGTGGGTTCACCTTCCATTGTCTTGCTTTTTTGATTTCCCATCTCTCACACCAGTCAAACCTTGAACGATATTTACTTCCGCTTATTCACGATCATCGCTGTGAATCCAGATTGTTTGCGCTACAATCTTGGTAAAAGCAGTCAAAAGAGCGGAGAACTATAATAGAGATTCTACTCGGCCCTGTTAACACTTGGTCAGACAGAGGAGAAACCAACTGAGTTTCAAAAGCAAGGGATATCTGATTCTAGCAAAGCCTTTCCCCAAAAACAGGACAGTAAATTTCACAGTGCAGTGTAAAATATTAATAATAATAATAATAATAATCTTTATTTGTAGAGCACTTTTCAAAAACAAGTTACAAAGTGCTTTAACAAGTGTAAAGACAATAATACCCAAATACAAGATAAAAGCATGAAAACATTGAAAAGACTAAAATACACGTTTAAGATAAATATAAAATTAGTAAAATACAATAAAATAAAAGGGATAAAATAAAGTCAAATAAGATCGGGAAAGGCTCTCCTATAAAAGTATGTTTTAAGAAGGGACTTAAAAGAGTTCACTGACTCAGCCGGCCTGATTTCCTCGGGCAGGCTGTTCCAGAGCCTCGGGGCCCTGACAGCAAACGCTCTGTCCCCTTTAGTTTTCAGTCGAGACTCTGGAACAGACAACAGCCCTCTGCCCGAGGATCTCAAGGTGCGTTAATAAACTAAATGGAAAATGAAAACAGATCATTGTCTTGCCTCGTGTCTCTCCCTCTCAGTTTGAAAACCTGTGGAGGGAATTTCACAGCCTGACAATGTTTTTTAATTGTTGACAGAGGCACAAAAAAAGACCTGTTCCTGTTATTTACTTTTATCTAGAGGGCAATGGTTGTTACGCATGTCCTGGGTTGTCAATTACAAGATAAAAAAAGATGTTGATTGCACTGAAGTTCTCAGTATACAGTTACATTAACTCCCTCTGAAACCACAAACTGTCAGTCTTACATTTCTGTTTGTGTACAAATTAAACAACTGAGATGTGTGTTAGTAAGTGAGCTTTAGAGGTGTTGATGGGTGCATTTCTTAACTGTTTCTCCCTGCTGCTGGCTAACTCCCTCACAAATCTGTAAATAGGTGTATTTCTCAATGTTGAACTATTCCTTTAAATAGAGCAGCTACAGTCTCCTCTTGTAATGTTACCTCTGTATGGCTTGTAAACACGAGTAGGACAAACCACGACTGTACCTGATCTCCCTACATTGGCTGAATTATTTTCTAGTTTTAAGAAAAAAAAATCTCTTGTATATGTGACTAAAGAGTGCACGTTTTGTTGTTGGATCACTGAAGCATCTTTCTCTTTCTTCCTTCCTCTCTCTCAGCTGTAGGACTCCTCTCAGTCCTTGGTATAATCATCCTGTCACTGATGACTGAGGCGTCATTTAGCCGAGTGTTTTCCGGGGAGATTCCCTGTGGTTAATTCCATCAGTCACACCGTTAGATTTCCCTGCAGCTCTCCTCGCTTTGGAGGAGCCGGAATATGAAGAACGCAGCAGCGAATCAGATTCCGTCTCGGGGGAAACGACTCAGACGCTCTGCTGTGACCGCTAAACCTTAAAACCACAAACTGAATATTGGAATATTTTAGTCCAAATGGAAAAGCTTCCATCTCTCACAGTGACTCCCTTCACATTTCATAGGTATTTAGCTAACAGCCTCATCTTGAATCACTTTCAGAATAATTAAGTGTAAACA